>NC_136498.1:106842922-106962922 GCF_053919585.1 Euprymna scolopes
CGAAAGGAAAAGTTAAATATGAGAAAGATGAGAAAGAAGGGAAGCAAAAGGGATACGGATATACATGTATAAATAGACCAATCTGAAAGTAAAAAACAGACTGCGAAAACTTTTTTAAACACGGATTAAAAAAGAAATAGAGTTCAAAACAAGGTTATATAAAAATTTTATTCTATATCTTTCATTTGATATATTTGTTTGCTCCTCTTCATAGTGTGGAGCTTTTTTTTTATCTTGATAAGTTTTGCTTTGTTAAAGAATATACTTTAATAATTGTATTAAAGTTTATATATATATATATATATATATAAACTTTAATACAATTAAAAAATATATTTTATATATATATACAAATATATATATATGTATATATATACAAATATATATACAAATATATATATATACAAATATATATACAAATGTATATATATATATATATATATTTATATATATAGTAAGTTATAAAATGTATATCGCCATATATATTTTATAACTTACTAACTAGCTCTACCTACGTATTGAGCACTTTTGAAGTAAATATTTAAGTTTACGCATAAATCTATACTTTCGTATATTAATTTTATGTGAGTAAATTATATATATATATATATATATATATATATATATATATATATATATATATATATATATATATATATATATATATTTCAGCCCGGCGTTACTTGCGGGTTTGGAGGTGTATTTTGAGCAAAATAAATTAATAAATAAATAAATAAATAAATAAAGCGGTCAATTTTTTTAACTTTGACCCCTATTATGGCCCCTTAACATTTATTGTTTTGCGCTCAAATCAAGATATTAAGTTAGATCCATGTCCAAGGAACTTATATCTAAAATTTTAACTGTTTAGACCAAAAATTGTCGGAGGAGTTTGGTAGAGTTCTCAAAAGTCAAATCGTTAAACTTTGCCCCCTTTAACAGCCGAATTTTTGCCCGGAAACCGATCATATAGATTTTCCCAAATCTCAGTACACTGTATATCAAATTTTGAGTTTGTAGACTGACAATTGCGTTGGAAAATGTACGCACACACAGATACACACACACGCACACACGTTCACTTATATATATATATATATATATATATATATATATATATATATATATGTATATATATATATGTATATATAGTTATATATATATATATATATATATGTATATATATATATGTATATATAGTTATATATATATATATTCATATATATATATATTTATATATATATATATATATATATATATATATATATATTCATGCGTTTATAAGCTACAATCAACATCCAAATGAATGCTTTGACGATAATTACGGTTTTCAAAAGGCGAAGAATTAAAAGATACATCTGCCTTACTTAAAAATGCTAGGTTCATTTATGGTGTCTTTTACATATATTAAAAAAAAAACACCCAATATTTTTGCTGATGAAGAGACTTTGTTTTAAAAAAATACCATATGTCCAAATTATTGTCCGTGGCTTAATGTCTATCACAATAAAAAACATTGTTTTCCGAAACGATCGTACAAATTATTGCCTTCGTTGTTGTTCCTTCTTATGAAACAGATTTTTAATTTTTAATTCTAATTTGAATTTTTAAATTATCAATCACATTACTATATATATATATATATATATATATATATATATATATATATATATATATATATATATATATATATATAAGTGAATGTGTTTGTGTATCTGTGTGTCTGTCTCTGTGTCTGTCTGTGTACATTTCACTACGCAATAACTCTGTCAATTTTTAGTCTACAGACTCGAAATTTATATATATATATATATATATATATATATATATATATATATATATATATATATATATATATATATATGTGTGTGTGTGTGTGTGTGGATGTAAAATAATCAGTTTCCGTTAAATTTATGTGCGAAACTTCTTTCCTGCTCGAAATTCTTAAACAATTGTTTTTTTTAGTTTTTTTTACCACGTATACATCTAAATGAAGTAGAATATCACTTTGGGAAAATGATTTAGTTAAAGGTGTTAATCTGTTTGTCAATTTTTTAAAAACTATTATTATTATTATTAAATTTATTATTATTATTATTAATATATATATATATGTGTGTGTGTGGGGGGGCTCTCAGTCTTTATCAGACTATGGATACCCACGAAGGGGTGCCTGAGCGTGAAATTATTGTTGCAGGAGGTGCGCAATCACCAACCACACATCTCCGGAGTCGACATTGTTAAATACCAGTGGCAAGTGAAGTGTATGTACAGAACGACTGAAAATAAATGCCGAGATAAGCGGAGAGCTCATACACCGCCTAGAATTCTCAAATGGTCACCCATCTGGTATTAACAAGGCTCGGTGTGTTAACGCGATTATGCCGTTTATATATATATATATATATATATATATATATATATATATATATATATATATATATATATATATATATATTATCGCATAAAAACATATATATATATATATATATATATATATATATATATATATCTCGCTGTTTTGATTCATTTTATTTCAGCCGAACGTCTTAAAAATCAAGGGGTCACTTGATCTTTACACGAGATACATGAATGCTTTTTATATTATAGTTCGCATTTATCTCTTGAACACTGAGTTTGTAAGGAAGTTGAGAAAAGATTTTTCCTATCTCCGATCAACTATATAAATATGTCATAGTATATATTTATTGTGGGCTCCTAGTCTTACCGGAATCAAGGACAATAATTCGTCTGGTCTGGTGGAGTATCAATCTTATTTGTGCCGTGAATATTATTTGCTTCTGAATATTTAGACGGGGTTTACAGTAGGGAAAATTGTCCTTTTGAAAGTTGATTAGACATACCACTGTGCAGAGAAACGTTAGACATTTGAGGGCAGTGTTTAGTAGTATTTAAGTTCTATGCGTGTGTGAACGAAATGAGATAGATAGAAATATAGATAAGAATATGAGTCTTTTTAATATCACAAAATTACTGAAATTTGCAATAATTTGTTTTTTAGTGTAAAATAGTTTATTGCCAAAATGCAGTTATAAAAGTGTTCGTCTTCGCGAATATAAATACAAATCTGTTTCATCGCTAAACTAATATATTACAATTCCGTTCCTTCGCCAATTATAGAATAAAAAAACGATAAGTTCTTATCAGAATGGCTTTATTAAAATTTCAGGAAACCATTAAGTTCTCGTATGTCATCGTCGACCGAGATCAAAATTTATTAACCTCGTAGATAAAAAAAAAAAAAAATGAATGGCGACGCGCCGAATAGTGCGTTTTAAAACCGCGCAGAAGACGACAATCGGTGATTCCGCGCTTTGTCTTTTCTAACCAAAAGAAGAAAGAAAAGATAAAATTTGCTAAAAGACGAATTTCATGTTTCCGTTTTTTTTTTGTTTTTTTTTTGTTTTTTTTGTTTTGTTTTTTTTTCTCTTTTACGTTCAATCTGATTTGAACCATTTTTTTGTCAAAACATTAATAAGATTTTGATCAAAACTCATATTATTTGAAAAACGCTGCTTTTATTAATTTTGTACAAAGGCAGGACCTGGGTTGTGGTTTTACATTGAGAATATGTGTCAACCTATGGGTTTCACTTGGTGGTTTAAACGTTCACTTTGCAAGAGGTCTAGATATTTATCCTGTCTATACCAGAATGTGAATGTGATGGACAGATTTAAGAATGTCCATTCATTTTATACATATTTTATATAAGCAATATCAGGTTATAGCAATACTAAGGCATAGGATGAACACAACACACACACACATACATACATAATACATATATATATATATATATATATATATATATCTTTTTGTTTTATTTTACTTCAGTCGAAGTTCTCACGACCTGGCGCTAACACTTGAACTCCATATGAGATACATAGATATTCGAATGTTCCATTAAAGTGCTTTATCTCTCAAACACTGGGTTAGTAAAGAAATTGAGAACATTATTTTCCTCTCCCCAATTAACCATTTTTATATGTTGTAGTTTATATTTCATGCTGGTCTCATGGTCTTACTGGATTCCAGGATAAGAATTTATCTAGTCTGGTGGAGTACCCAGCTTCGTGCTATTACTTGAGGTAATATCACTTGGAGAAGGTGCACCATTGCTCGGAAAAGCTGTGGGGTAGCTGTAGTGAGGAGATCTTATTTGCGCTGCGAATACTATGTGATTTTGAATATTTGGTCAGGGTTTACTTCTATGGAAAAGTATCTTCATGCCAGATTATTCTGACAAACCGCTGTACAGAGAGACCTTAGACACTCGAGGATAGCGTCTAGTAGGCATTCAAGTTCTTCCCAGTAGGCATTCAAATTCTCCCCATATATAAATATATATATACACTTGTGCCCGATATTATTCATACCCCTCGGATCTTTGAGATTTCTATAAGAATATTGCTCAAACCAGAAGGTAGACAATATTAAAGGGATTTCAAACAATAAATCAAGCATAAGCATTTAATTTAAACTCAACAAATAAATAAATTATGCAAGTTTGAAACATTATACAAAGAAAAACAATAATGGCACTAGTTCAAAATTATTCATACCTCTCTTACGAATAGTAAATAGCATGCCCTTTATTCTTAATAACTGCCTGTAACCGTTTTGGATATTTATCAACAAGGTTTTTACAAGCATCAACACTGATTTTTGACCATTCTTCAATGCAGTAGTTCTCCAAATCCCTCAAATTTCTAGGTTTCCGCTTTTTAACCTCAGTTTTCAATATGTGCCAGAGATTTTCGATAGGGTTCAGGTCGGGACTCTGGCTAGGCCATTCCAAAACATTAATTTGATTATCCTCAAACCATTTCTTGACTATTTTGGCAGTATGTTTTGGATCATTATCCTGTTGAAGGACCCAGTTTGGTCCTAAATGGAGCTTCTCCGCATCCTGTCTAATGTTTTTCTGGAGTATCTCCAAATATTGCTCCTTCTTCATGGTTCCATCTATCTTGACCAAACTACCTGGACCACTAGCCGAAAAGGAGCCCCAAAACATTAGGCTACCACCACCATGTTTCACCGTGGGTATGGTGTTCTTTGGGTTGTAAGCTTCTCCTTTCTTCCTCCAAACGTAAGAAGCATCCATATGGCCAAACAATTCAATTTTTGTTTCGTCAGTCCACAAAATACTTGAGAAAACGGACTCTGGAGAATTCACATGGGTCCTAGCAAACTTTAGACGTGCTGCAAGGTGTTTTCCGGTGTGCAATGGAGTCCTTCTTGGTCTTCTTCCTTTCAGACCATTTTCATGCAGAGTCCTTTGCAATGTTTGCCTTGATATTTTTATGTCAGAAGACTCCAGATTTTCTAAAATGTCCTTAGTAGTGGTGGTTGGATTTGCATTAACACTTCTTACAATATTCCTGGTGGCTGTAGCAGACAGTTTCCTTTTCCTTCCTCTACCAATCAAGTTGTTTGTTGTGTGGTGGCTCTGGAATTTTTTGATGATGCTCTGTACTGTTGCTGTAGGGACCTCAAATATCTTGGAAATTGACTTGTAACCTAAACCCTCCTTATGTGAATTTACAATTTTAGTCCTAAGATCATTACTAAGCTCTTTTTTCTTCCCCATTCTAATAATTTTTATTCTTTTATTGGTTTTCAGTTGATATCATTTTAATTTCTGAAAAATGCAAAAAACGAAATGAAATTAATCAAAGGTTGTATAAAAGCATTCAAAATAAGAATCAAACAGGAAACAAACAGTCAGAGACTAGATTAATACTGAAAAAATAAGGGGTATGATTATTTTTTAACATTGCAGATTTTATAAATAGCTGTATATTTCTTTTATCACAAGTATCCCGAGATTTTAAAATGACGAAAATGATCAGAAGAAGTTTATTAAGAATATGTATCAATATGGACGTAAACAATAAGTTCTTACAAAGTTACACCTAATAAACTCAATTTTCAAGGGGGGGGTATGAATAATATTGGGCACAAGTGTATATATATATATATATATATATATATATATATATATATATATATATATATATGTATATTGGGATGTGATATACAAATTACCATAGTATGAAGCGATGCTCTTTGTGTAAACAAATTGAGCTTAGGTATTTGGACAATGTCAATTCACTGCTCACATAGCAGCAGCCGATAGCGCAACGGTTAGAAGCTCCGACTGTCATATGGGCGGTCGGGTTCCAATCCTGGCTTTTCTAGCCGCACTGATGAGCTGTGAAGCAGTGAAACAGTACTGTATGTGGATGACTATATATATATATATATATATATATATATATATATATATATATATATATATATATATATATAATTATTTACTATAATAATTATTAAATACTTTAGTGTTTCATCATTTCAGGAATCTTCAGTGCGGGTTTTCACGATTAACACTAGTCGATAGATTCGAACTCGGCAACAGAAGACATTTCTGGCTTCATTAGCGAGGAACATATCCATTCGGCTACCGTTAGCCACGTGAAATAACGTTGAAATTTAAACATCTATTTTTAAATGTGTTCACGTCAATCAGAGTGATCTAATCATTGTATTGTGATCTGTGCATTAGCGTTAAATTGACCTTCTTAATTCAACTCGAGTTTCTTAAAAGGCCGACATAATTATTTACTATAATAATTATTAAGTACCTACAGACACTGAAATTTTCAGTACATGATGTAACGATTAACACCAGTCAATAGAAACCATTTCTCGCTCTATTAGTGAGGACCGTATCATATATATATATATATATATATATATATATATATATACTAGCATGGGTACCCGGCGTTGCCTGGGTTGACATGAAGTTTCGTTTGAAACACGTCTGCTATGTTAATTTGATTTTTATTTCGGACTATTAGTCTCATCTTTATTAGTTGTTGTTTGTTTGTTTTATGTGAACCAATAAAAACAAACAAACAACAACTAATAAAGATGAGACTAATAGTCCGAAATAAAAATAAAATTAACATAAAAATGCTCATCTCAAAATAAAAAAATAAAAAATTCCAATTAAGGAATAATATATATATATATATACGTCTGCTATGCTAATCATTTTCATCATGGGTAACGTGTATACCCCACAACAATTTCAAAAATAAAAGAACGGATAAAAACATGTAAATGTAATCGCCCCCCCCCCAAAGTATCTGATACCCTCTCCACCAGATATTTCAGCAGAAGAGATCACTGTCTTCAGAAAACTCACGATTTTGTGAACCTAAAAAAAATAACGTTTATAACTATTAATGCGTGCATTTATTTTATTTTTTGGTAAATGTGTAGTTTAGCGGCGTAAATTATTTGCCAGACAAAAAAAATATAAAAACTATTTATTTTTATATAAAACACATTGCTAGACCCAAGGGCTGAAATAAAACCAAAAAAAAATTCATTTTTATTATTTTTTTTATCATTTTTATTTATTATTTGAGGCCGCTAAATTACTTTTAAAATTGACCCTTTCGGAGGTTGGGCAGATTGGCTTCTTTAAGCTCTTTCATGAACTATGTTTTTGGCCGCCATATTTTTTCTAATGAAAGAGCGTAAAAAAGGCCAAATTTGGCCATAAAAAGCCAATCTGTCAAACCTTAAAAAAGGCCAATTTTTAAACGTGTAAAGGCATGCACATTTAGTTTAATAAAAAATGCTAAAAAATCATAAAAATGATTTTTTAGTTTCATTTAAGCCTTTGGGTTAATAATGTTTTATATAAAAATAAATAGTTTTTATAATTCTTTTGTCTATCAAATAATTTACGCCGATAAACTACACATTTACTTTTATTTTTTTGTATGGCCACTTTTTTTACTGGCTTTTTTTTGTAAATAAAGGAGATGTTCGATTTGCATTTTTAGGGGGGTTCGATTTGCTATTTATTCGTCGTTTTATGTGTGTTATGTAATCACCTCCCCCCCCTCCCAAAAAAAAAATTGAATTTGTCATATTTTGGGGTTTGTTTTGTTTATTAAATTGTTAGGTGAAAGTAGTGAATGGTCTCATAAAAAATAATTAAATTTATCGTTATTTCATGCTTCAAATCCCACCAGAAAAAAAACAAATTGTATTTGTCAGATTTTGCCCACCCTTTCAATCGCCACACTTTAAAAAAAATGCTAGAGGTGACATGTCTCGATGAACGCTTGGTGGCCAAAAAGTGGGTTCTCATTTTACGTTAAATTTTTATAGAAAAGTGATCCCAGCTCTAATATGTTATTTTTTTTTCAAAAGTTCTTCTCTCATAATATTTATGAAGATCATTTAAATGTATTAAGCTAAAAAAAAAAGTAGATCTCCATCTTTTTAGGGTTTAAACGCCGCTGGGTCACGTCGTATAAAGTTATCTTTTTAATTAGAAAATTAAGTTTGTAATCAATGAAATTAACATGAAAAAAGAAAAAAAAAGTTTAAATGTGGAATTAAGAGGGGGGCAGTAGATCTTCATTTTTTTAGGTAGTAAACGACGGCCCGTGTAAGAAATAAAATAAAACAAGCAAATAAAATCTTTTCAGTTTTTTTCGTGAGTGTTTTTATTTTTATTTTTTTGAATATTTAAAAAAAATTAAAAGCCAAACAGTTTTCTATCTACACGGAATTATTTTTCCAGCTGGAAACTTAATGAAATTACCAAATGATATTTGGTGAACGTTTGCTTTTTATGGATAGCATCTAGAGGCAATTAACTATAAAACATGTTATAAAAAAGGTCGCTGTTGGAAATATTAATCCCAAAATAAATTAAATTAAATATATTATCTATATAATTGTTGTTTAAAATTTATTAAATAACAATTTTAAATAGAACGCTTAAAATAATGCTCTCGCTAAAAACATTAACTAAGATACCGCTATTAAGTAAAATCGATATTTCTTAATGTCATATGCAAATAAGGTGATCTCTTAATTGTATATTTTTGCATATATCATACTATATATAGAAATAAATGAAAGATTAAAGTAAGGCACGTTTTGTATATATTAACCGAATTGTGAACAAACAAACAAAGAAACAGGAATACCAATTTATGTATATATATATATATATATATATATATATAGAGAGAGAGAGAGAAAGAGACATGGACAGATGTATATAGATATAATAAAAATATTTAAATGCTCCTGCATGGAAAGCGTTGTTTAAATGTTAAATTAAATTGAAATATATATATATATATATATATATATATAATATTTAAATACATTTTTATATCTATTATATTAGGTGTCCAAAAGGTTACTGAAAGGTTTTGATCTTAAATAGATTCTTTATTTTTGATTATATCTTTCTTTAATTTTAACACAATCTGACTAAAACATTAAGAAATTAAAAAAAAAAAATTTTTTTAATGAAAAAAACATCTTTTAAATGTTGCCCATTTTCAGCTTTGCATTATTCATGACAGATTGCAGAATCTCTGGATTACGATTTAACTTCCTTATTTAGTTCCTGATGTTTTCTTTCAATTCTTGAGGGTTTAAGGTTTATTAACATAGACTCTTTCTTTAAGATATCCCCGCAAGAAAAAGTCGGGGCTAGTCAAGTCTGTTTTGGAAAGAGCACAAATATGCGAAACTGAAAATGGACATTATTTTTCATAAATAAAGATTGTTTTAATTTTGCATAATTTAAAATTTTTTTCCCAATGTCTTAGTCGAATTGTGTTTAAATTAGATAAAAAATATCGAAAATAAAGAATCTATGTAAGTTCAAAACCCATCAGTGACTTTTTGGAAACGCTGTATATGTACGTATTTTAATTTAATTTACTATTTAAACATCGCTTTCAACAGGAACACTTAAATACTTCACTTCGTGCATGCCGAGCGCATACTGAACTTGAAA
This sequence comes from Euprymna scolopes, assembly GCF_053919585.1. Classification (NCBI taxonomy): domain Eukaryota; kingdom Metazoa; phylum Mollusca; class Cephalopoda; order Sepiida; family Sepiolidae; genus Euprymna; species Euprymna scolopes. Next base: position 106,852,800 of record NC_136498.1, read on the forward strand.
AGATATCAACGTTGAACAATAGAATCCGAATACTTAATAATTTAATTTCGTTTCGTAATAAAACCAAACGACGGAAGAAAAAAATTCTGAAAAAGACGGGCGACATCAAAATATATCGATTTAAACAAATAATAATTCGTTTACTTAAATCTTTGCATTGTCTGGTGTTTAAACATATTATATATATATATATATATATATATATATATATATATATATATATATATATATATGTGTGTGTGTGTGTGTGTGTGTGTGTGTATTTCTATTTAATAATCAAAAATATATAATAAGCAGAAAAACCGTTTTTAAAACACGCTGAGATGCAAAAAATGAATTTTCTTTTTTTAATTTGAAATATTAATTAATTTCGGATTTAAAAGTCCTCATCAGAGGAGGAGTAGTTGGCCTGTATTTACTCTTTTTTTCTCTGGGGTAAAAAGTCTATCCTCGTGTTGTTTTTATCGAGGTTGTGCTAGTTGTTAAGGTACGTAGAACTCTCTAGTATTAAGCCGAAAAGGCGCGTGTTCACCAAATATGAAATTGAAAATGTTGGCTCGAAAAAGCATCTTGGAATATAATAATAAAAAAAATAGAGAGAATAAATAGGCAAACTGCTTCAAAACACGTCGAGATGCAAAAAGAAAACTTGAATTCTTGAAATTATCAAGTTGAAACACTAATTCATTGCGGATTTTAAAAAAACACTCATCAAAGAAAGAGTTAATCATTTTTATTGTTCTTTTTTTTCGATGTAGGTTTTTATGTGTATTGATTTAGGTTGGGCGTTAAGACTGTTTTTACTTTCAGATTATTTTATTTCTACATATATTACAATAGAAAAATACAAGCATGAAAAGTAATATGGTTAAGCTTAAACATGGAAAAGTAAAGAACTAGTTGTTTAAACTGGAAAAGATATTCTAGTAAAAAATATAATAAATTTATAGCTTAAAATATTGCAGCATTAAGAATTGATTATATAATGTTATAAATTTAATTTAAAAAATTCTTTATGGTGCAATATTTCAAGTTATAAATTGATTATATTTTTACTAGAATATCTTGTCGTTTTCTTTTTCAGTTTTAACAACTAGTCCTTTACTTTTCCATGTTTAAGCTTAACCATATTACTTTTCATGATCGAATTATTCTATTGTAATCCATGCTTGTCCTAGGCTTCCCGTAAATTCACATGTTCTTTGTTTAATTGTAGTCTTATTTCCCCCCCCCAAAAAAAAACATAACATACACATATGTAATAACAATGTACAGCCCTCGTCTGCTTTAAATAAAATCCCCGCAATTATCTCCCTTTCATGCTTTTATTTGCTCTGTTTCACTTGTTACTTCTATTTTCGCGGAAGCAGTGAATTGGTAGCAACAATAGTCACTCGCGGAAACGACGTAGTTGCTATATAAACCAGTCATAAAAAACGTCGCTCATCTCTTTACGTTTTTTTACAATATTAAACACTAGTAAATTCATCATAACTTTTGTTTTACTGAACAAAAATTGATTTTTTTTTCTTTGCAATATAGCTGAGAAGATGATCTATAAACTGTAATAATTGTTTAAAATTTGGTCGAAAAATGAATGAGCGATGAAGCTTTAAAGCAGTTCGAAATGACTAAAACTGACACTTAACCATATGTTCAAACACGGTAGTGTTTGAATGATAGATGCATTATGTGAACACCATCAGATGATAACGTAATAAATTAGATAGTTTAGATATAGACGTGGAGTTTAGTTAGAGACGAAAAGTACAGTCGAGTATCGGCCTTTGGCCAGGGCGAACATGGAATGATATAATCAGCTTGTTACGCTTTACATAAAGAAATACCCAACAATACACGCACAAGGACACAAACCATATGTTTTTGTTATACGTACATGTAAAGACACTGCACAATATTTTATTGTTATATACTAGCCAAGGTGGCCGGCGTTGCCCGGCGTTGCCCGGCGTTGCCCGAGTGTTTGGAGGTGTATGTGGAGCCAAAAAAAAAAAATGAAATAAATAAGTGGTAATAGGCAGGCTCGAACCCATGACGCAAAAGCGGAAAAGAAAATGAAAAAGCGTGACGTCTTACCGCTACTCCATGACACGACCGGAAGTTCGGAACGTTGAAATTAAGTAAAGTCATTCCAACCGATACGATGATTTGCAAAAATGGCGACGCAAAAAAACAAAAAAAACAAAAAAAACGACCCTCCTTGTAGAAAGCTGCCAAGTTGCGGGTGAAGGAATTAATGTTTTTGGCCGATTCTCCGATATTTGTCGTCTGAAGGGTCGAGCTTCAAAACGATATCCGATCTCGTGAAAATCCGTCGCCTCTGTAAAAAGCTTTAGGCATGCATACATACATACATACATACATACATACATACATACAGTCAGACATAAAAAAGGCTTCCTTCATTCTTGACAGATTATGGATACCCACTGTAAGGGTGCCTGTGCGTGAAATTTCTGTGGCAAGAATTGCGCAATACCCAATCATACCTAGCCTTCCCAAATGGTCACCGATCTGGTACTGGCCAGGCTCAATGTTGCTTAACTTCGGTGATCTGACGCGAACCGTTGTGTCAACGTGATTGTGCTGCACATATACATACATACATACATACATGATGATTGCACTCCCTCAGACACTTAAAGTCCATGAGCCCGAAAATGAGTTTTTTTAGGCCTACTGGTGAATTCACACGCTCAAGTAGGCATAACACTGAGGACGGTCATTGAGATTAATTATTACATGTGTCCAGCATTTCAAGCCTCCACGCGTCACAACGTTTCTATCGCCACAGGACCATTTTTAGAGACAAATGCCTGATACAAAGATGATGTTACAGAGTCTTTGCAGTTCAAAATGTTGCGATCCAGCTACAAACAAAAGCAAGATAACCAGCAACATGTTAAACTGCAGACCAGCTTAATGCGGGTACTGGTCTCCCGCTTTATGGTTTTTTAAATCAGAGATTTGCTTCTCCTAGAAAGGTTGCCTTCACCACGTCTTACGGGAGCCCTCTCCACCCCAAAACGCATATAAATACACACAAACACACACGGTGCTAGTTGGCCGTTGACCCCGAAAAAGGGTTCATTCGCCCTTTGGAAGGTCTTGTTTTTAATCCTTCAGGGAGACTAGCACCCCTCCTCACCAAACAAGTCTGGTGGGAGAACCAGTTTAGTTGCCGGTGACCCGACCATGAGGCAGGTAGTACTGGGTTACATGGTACCAGTAGCATATGACATGACCTGAAAACATACATACATACATACATACATAGACATGTATTTAAACAGACCGGTGAGATTTATATTATAGATAATTTACACTCCCATGCTATAGAAACTCCCACCATATAGCCCCACAATATTTCTATTATTATATAAAAGGAACTTTGTCCGTGTGTGTTCCTTTTGTTTTGTTACCATTTAACACCATAACATATATAAATGCTGGTCCTGGATATGACCTTAAACTATATCCAGTGGTGAGGCCCTAGCTTACGGGCTTGGGGGGGGAGCAAACCTTTAATTGTCATTGCTCCCACTCTGACCCGGAGTGGTAGTACCTGTTAGGGTCTAAACTATGAGTTAAATAGAAACCGACTTGAAAACAACAAATATATTCTATTAAAAAAAATTTTCTTCAAAATCTTTGGATTCGGCATCAATAACCTGAAAAGGGTTGATATGCCGTAAAACAAAAACAACCAACCAACCATCTCACACACACACACACACACACACACACACACACACACACACACATACACACACACAGATGTCATGTTGCTGGTTTCAGTGTCCTACATGTACTATTAAAGCATATGTTCTTCAGAATTGTCTTATTTATTCCATGCTTTATTTATTAAAATACGTCTTGATGTCTTCTTCAATTCTATGTCCAGGCACCTCGTTATGAAACATCTTCCTATTCCACGGACTTTGGGGAGTATGGAGCCACCCTTTAATTGCCATTGCTCCCAGGTCCACTCTGACCCGGAGTGGTAGTACCTGTTAGTGTCCTAACTCTGGGTTTAATAGAAACCGACTTGAAAACAAATATATTCTATTAAAAAGATTTTCTACAAAATCTTTGGATTCGGCAGTAAATAACCTGAAAAGGGTTGATATGCCATAAAGCAAAAATAACCAATCATAAAAAGAATAATTTTACAGGGAGATATTTTACGTTACAACGGCCAAGAGAGATCATCCAGTACAGGTCTGAATAGTGTTTGCTCTCCTCGGTCTTTCCATTTTCCTTGGCCCTCCGCGACTATTTGGTGTGGTTCTAGATGATTCCGACACGTTTTTGGGGAGCGTAATTTACACGTATATAGTTTCAGATTTCTTGATTCTATGCGGTGGTAAACTCTCGGAGAGGGATTTAATCGTTGAGGAGATTATGCAGACATGAAAACTCTGAGGCACGATCTCCATGAGCTCTATCCAAAAGTATCTCGATTAACAATCTATGATTCCCAATGTAAAAAGTCTGGAACAGAACACGGACGCACGTAAGGTGGTTGTATGCAAATGCCGAGCCGTGTGCGAAGTGACGTTACGGCAAGGAAAAAAAAAAGAAAATAACTATAAAAAGAACGTTCAGGACGATAAAGATCACGTTAGAGATCACGATCACGTTAGAGAGCGTGATAACGTTTTATTCAGGAAAATGCCCTAAAAAACGTCGTTGTTTCAACGGAAAAAAATGAGTTAAGTTATTCTTTGTCTTGATCTCCTTTTAGAGTTCTCATGTTCCTGTGAGAACTAACTTTATGAAGAGACCAAATCTCAAAAAAGTGAAGAAAGAAAAACGATAGCAATTAAAGCCATTTTTTTAGCATTCGTTGGAATCACTCAGCTCAGTCACCACAGATTTATGAAATAAATATTTGCATCCAGATATGACGCCAAAATTGTTAGGATGATGTCGGCATAAGAAAAGTTTTTAAAGAGCTTCTCCCTATCATTTTATGTTGTGGCATCTCCCCACACAATAGAGGTTACTTTTACAATTCTGGCGTAAAAAATGCTCTTCTGTATGCTGGTGGTACATGGTCTGTTACATCTGAAGATATAGCCAGATTAGCCCGCAGTAACCATGCCAAGATTCGATGGATCTGTGCCTCAAAATTCTCTGACAGGAACCCTAAACATTCGTCAGGATCTAGTCGAGGAAGTTCTTTGGTGACACAGGCTGCATTGATACAGTCACTTTAAGCGCATGGATTATCGTATGTGGCCTAGAAAATTTGAGAACATTGTAATTTCTTACTCTTATCCTCAAGATCACCCAAAGGAAAGATGGACCGACTGCATCAATCATCTCTGCTATAACGTGTTGGGTCCCAGATGCCTACATATTACCACGTGTGGAAACGTGTAACGTAACGCATTCACAATAAAATATCGTTTAGCTACTACCATTGAAGATAATGTTCCTTTCTGTCTCTGTGTGCCCAAGAATAAAGAGAACACCCATCAGCAATGTTTCTTTTCTAAATATTGGAACAAAATACGTCAGGGTCCTCGATATGATCTTAAACTATATCCGATAGTAAGACCTCAGCTTGCGGGCTTTGGTGAGTGTTGAGCCACCCTTTAATCGCCATTGCTCCCAGGTCCACTCTGACCCGGACTCGTAGTACCTGTTAGGGGCCCAACTATGGGTTGAATAGAAACCTACATAAAACAAAAAACAAATATACTCTATTAAAAGAATTGTTCTTCAAAATCACTGGATTCGGCATTAAATAATCTGAAAAGGGTTGCTATGCCTTAAAACAATCTACCAACAATACGTCGGGGCTGCTTCCCAAATGACTATATATCTATCAAATCCGAATTGACTTTTTTTTTTTTTTAGTTTTATCGATCTTTATCAATCTCCACGGAGTTGCCTTGCCGTCTGCCTGTCCAACTAATTAACACTAATACTCTGGTAAAATTTTGTGTATTGGCAGACGATGACTTGTTAGTATATTAAAAATAGAAAGCTAGATTCAATTATAAAATATATTAATTCATTTTTTATTGACAATTTATTTAAGGTCGTCAAGGAAACTCTTCTTGGGTCGAAAATAAAAAACAGGGAAAACTGCAGCGTCAGAACATTCTTTGCGACTTATTATACTTACATTATAGATGTTTTCCCTCGATATCTTCTATTAAGACTTCTTTCTAAAACGAAATCTGAGCCTATTTCCGATGCCAAACCCGATTCCTTGTTGAGCATCATTTATCGATTTCGTATGAATCAGATGATTATCGTTGGCATTTGTTCTCTGATATCTTTCAAGTGAAATTGTTTTTTTAGAAATATATCGGATATTTACAGGAGGGACCACATGAAAGTTGCTAACATCATTAAGTATGCTGTAGCTGCTGTTGCTGTGGTTGTTTTTATTCTTGGGCAGCCTTATTGTTGACACTTGTTACGCTCAACAGTGTTTGTTAAGCTCAACTGTATTGTTGAAAATATAAATGCATGAAAGATCGAAACACCGGATTGTGTCATTTTTTTTACATATATAGCTGCTAACAGTGATCGTAGCTTTTGTTTTGCATTGTTTCTTTGTCTTCTCGCCGAGAATAGCGACACATCCACCTATTCGGCGAGGATCTTTTGTGAATTACGACACATCGACCGTTTGAGTGAAGAACTACTGTACAACACACTACGCAGCAATTTTATCACATTTACACATTGTGGAGTTCACGCTAGAAGTTACACTTCTTTTGTAACCGTACCAACATAACTTTATGGATAATAGTAACTTCAATTGACAAAGGCCTCACTTACATTATAGATTTGTTTCCTCGATATCTTCTGTTTAGACTTCTTTCTAAAACGAAATCGGGTACTTATGGAAAGGGCCATCTGAAGTGTTTCTGTGGTAAGAACTGGGTTAGAATCTGGCAAACCCAATTTCTTTTACTTCTTTCTACTCATGCCAAAATTCAATCCATTACTTCAAGTCGTTCAATCGTATGTCTTTTGTACCTATCTTCGGGTCGTTAATCACTGAGCCACAGGCGTAGTTGCTATTGTTGACGATGCTGATAAACGAGATTATTTTGCACATAACTCACAAAGATTGTGCCGAATGGATATCTGGTTTGCATGAAGTCCTCAATTCTTTTGTCGCCCTCGAAAGTCGCATACGAAGTTGGGGAAGGCTTAGCGTTAAACAGGCAAATGTATGTTAAAAAGAAAACATTACCATGTTCACTCCATTCATTTGCAGTTCCGCCTTGACACATGGTAGCTTGTCACGTTTCAAAGCAGCAACGACCAGAGATAGACGGATCCTGATGCTAACTCTTAGATTTCCATCATATCCCTGTTAGCCGGGTAGCTTAACATTACTATGTTGTTATCGCCACTATCACGGCAATTAAGGGTGTGGCTCTTGTGCTGACTGTCGGGGAACTGTCAAATTGACCGATATCTGTCCATTTTTACTAATGATTATATCTGTGCTAAATTGCTTTTTCATAAACCATAAATATAATAAATACAGTAAACATAAGCTGCTGAGTTTCTTCCCCTAAGGGTCAAGAGAAATTATTCAACGTTTGACCACGGGTGATACTGACCCCAATCAATCAACAACGCAAAGTATTGCAGTGCAGCTCTAACCAAGGGAGTAAAGGTTAAATTGTAATCATGTGACCTTCTGATTATTTTGAGCTTGATAGCTTGACGCACCGACGGTTTACGTAGAAAGATAGGTTTTCAGGGGTTCGTACTTGCTTGTGCAGAAGGTCTTCTCTTTGACCTAATAGCTAGATGTTGTCTCTTTAGAGTATAAAGGCAGCAGCGTCAGCATAACGCTCCACCAGAAAAGGAGCATTTGATCTCTAGGCCGACACATGCGGACCAGCGACTGCTCATCTGCTTAACATCGCATTCATTTTTACGCACGTTTACGCAACAGAGACTGGGTTTAATCGCACTTCATAAATGTTAATACACGGACGTGTTCAACCCGCGACACACGCGCCTCCACACGCGTATGAAGCACGGATGCGATGTATTGCAGACACTCCGTCCGTTGCGCGTTTACGAGAACAGCTGCTGGTCGAAAAAGACAACGCGCATCTGCTGAAAGGACACATATGCTGATGTATAAGCAGTTTCGATGCGACTTTCATAACAAGATGGCCGAGCTAAGGCCGCGTCACGCTCGAATAAGCCAGAAGGAATATTTAAATGATCGGAAACCAAGTGAAACTAGATCTAACAGAAAATAGACACAGTTTATTACGAATAGACAAAGCTTTAAAAAGATTTTAAATGTCTCGTAATACAATTCAAGATTCAGTCTTTGATCTTATTTGGTTGAATGTTTTAATTTGGAGCGAAAGTAATGTTTAAAATTAGCCAGCGACTTAATTAAAAAAGCCACCCCAAGCCACATTGGAAAACATCTTAAAAAATGAACAAATGCTTCGATTGCCATGAAATTTTCATTACTTACTAATGAAATGAATATGATTACATCCGGGGTTCTCCTCAAAATAATCTGATTGGCTGGTTAAGCCATAAATATGATCTGGTAGAACAGCTTGTGGAATACGTAGAAAGATACGCCGTAAGCCTCGTGCGTAAGCATATTACCAGCTCCGACCACAAACACCCGTCCAGTAAGGCGACTTACAAAATTATTACGCGAACACAATAGTTCGCTCAGCTACTTCAAATGAATATATCCCTTTAACAGGACATATGACTTATAAAAAATGTAAGAATTTTTTTTAAATACAGTTGTAAATATGTTGAAACATTCCTTAGAATTTATACCAATCACTTTCAAATATTTTGTTTGTTATTTATTTGTTACTAGGGGTGAGACGACCGGCTTTGCCAGGTCATCAAATACGCTTAAATATATTTTAATTTATGCGGATTTCGTGTTATTATAGAAACAATTTTCTATTGAATATTATATTGTACCTAATATATAGTCCATCCATAGCGTTGAGCCCCTAAGGGGCACAGGCCATTTACAACTTTGTAAATGCTTTTGTAGCGACTGAGTTCTATTTACGGGGTGAGGATGCTGGCCCCACGCCCAACCTTGCCAGAAGGTACATACAGCGCCCAGCCTTCCCAAATGGTCACCCATCTGGTACTGGCTGTGTTCAGCGTTGCTTAATTTCAGTGATCTGGCGAGAACCGGTGTGTCAACGTGATTGTGCCGTACATCTAATATATAGTAGTGGTTTTAAAGGTTTTCTTAAATGCCTTGAGTCCAATCAGCTAGAATTGAAATCAAGACATGTAACCCACTAACTGCATATTCTACCAATGCAAATATCGAGAGATAGGTAAGAAAGATTTAATATTAAACGACTCGAAGAAATGAATTAAATTTAAGCATGCGCAGAAAGAAGTAAAAACATGTGGCATGTTGAAATGAACAGTTTTCATTTCAACTTATCGTTGTATGTCTGTGGACATTAGTCATCCATCCAAACAAAGATTTTACTCTTTGTAGACCATTCTCGGTGTATAATTACTATTTCCTGTTAATTTCAGTGTTATGTGACTAGTAGTTCCTATTTACAATCCGTCCTTACAGGACAGAGTTAGACACCAGGGTCGTTTTTTAACATGGACGAAAGGAACAAAAATTAAAAATTGTCTCAGTCGTGAAGGACTTCTCCTCCACTGACAGAGAACAAGAAATTGAAGTGCAGCATCTGAAGAACAGATACTACACTGTGTATTTATTTGCTTCTCCACTGAACAAATTAGGCACAAGGCCGTTTTTTAATGTGGAGAGTGAAAAGGGAGGGGGACCAGCTCCCCGAGGAGTAGAGGAGCTGGATAGTGACAATTGGTATGAAGGGTTTCCCTTACATTGACCAATAACTGATTGCTACAAGAGCAATGGTCTTATATGTGGCTTACCCCCACATATGGTCTTTGATTGCAGTATTTGCCGGAGCAGATACTACACTTTGATCTTGGCCCGAAGGCCAAATAAGTTATGTTACCAGTAGTTTAAGAGTTTCTCAAACAGAAAGACGCACGCACACATAATTTTTTTTTCGTTTTTACATTATTTTTGCACTTTTTATCAAGGCCCAAATGGCACTCGAGGATAAGGGTTAATGAGTGCACGGTAATCGTCGGGACGATATCGTAGTAATCGTTAGTAGTGGAAATTTGGTAAATTGTATTACTTAAAGGGTCGGCTCATCAAGAATTTGTTTACGTCGGACTTGAAGACGACCATGTGGTAGTCAGTTGAAAAGTAGATAAATAGAACAGAGTTACACCGGCGGGTAATTCTAAGAAAGGAGATTTGTTCATTGAATCCAACTTTAGGTTTAGGCACTGATAGAATGGGGAACCTTATTGGTAGTGGTTTCAGTTAGAAAAGTGTTTTTCATCTTTTATTTATATAGATTAGTTACATATAACATAACAATTTTATGCCTTCTGGCTTTTTTAAAGATAATTGGGAAGTGTCTCTAGAGAAGTACAAGGTGGAACGATAAAATTGTCGCCATAGAAAAGACAATATGATTCCATTTCTGTTTGATAAAACCGGTTTACTTTTTTCTTGCAAACCATTTACGAGTTGATTAGCTGTGCACAAATCTCAAAAGCGATAGAAACCTTCTAATATGTCTACAGTTGACACAATTTCAACGAGTGAGATCGAAGATGCGCCGCTGTTCAACTCATGCTCTCTACCGATCCAAGTTATAACAACAGAACCATTTCCAGCACTCTCTAAATACAAATCCGGACGGTTCAACGCTTGAGGGCTCAGCTCAACGAAGTTTTCAGCTACGGTTATGGTCTTTGGTGTGGTTTCAATTGAAGGCCACATCATGCCACCTCACATCTTCAAAGTCGGCTTAAAAGGTAACACCAAAGTTTACCTGGATGTGCTGAAGAGTGTGGTGATTCCCTAGTGCAATCAGGTGGCCACTGGCAGACTCTGGGTGTGGTAGCAGGACTCGGCGCCGGTCCATAAGTCCTAAGAGACTGTGACTTGTCTTCAGAAGGAGTGCTACGACTTTACACCCTTCTCTCATTTGTCCCCTCCTTCACTGACCTGAACCTGCTCGACTACTTCGCTTGGTCAGACGTCGAGAACATCAGAGACATAAACTCCTACAATACTAAAGCCAGCCTTTGACTTTGTTTTTATAGAAACGTCTTCCACTGCTTGCAGTAATGATAAAATAATTAATATTTGTTGATTTAAACTTCCAGTAAGACTAAAATCTTTAGATCAACCCCTCACAGGTGTGTTTTTACGTTTGGAAAAATGCATGCATATTTAAAATGTGTTTTTACAATAATCAGGACAAAATAACAATTTTTATATTAAAATATTTAGAGATTTATAAAGAATCGGAATCGGTAATTGTATCGGAGTCGGGAATTTAGTACGGAATCGGTAATTTTATCGGAATCGGGAAAAATATTGCAATCCTCCTATCACTAATATGTATATATGTGTGTGTGTGTGCGTGCGTATATATATATATATATATATATATATACAGAGAGAGAGAGAGAGAGAGAGAGAGAGAGAGAGAGAGAGAGAGAGAGTCTTAGAGGCTTTTTGTAACCTTGAATACTATATAATTTTTTTTAATTAAATTTTTCATCCTTTGTTGGAAAATTATTTTGTCAGTAAGTCATTTAATCACGTGCAATCGCTGAGCCAACTTGTTTTTCGAATTCATGCTAGTCCTAAGTTTTCAGGGATCATCAGTTGTGTACTATAAAACACTGTTTAGGGGATTTCAATACAAAACAGTATATTAAATCATTGGTCCCCAGCAGAGAGTCATGATTCGATTTTGATTAAAACCGCTATCTTCAGACAATGGTCACCTGGAACCGGAAAGTCAACGCCTCTGTCCATTGCGCCATGGTTCCAGGTGAGCATTGTCTGAAGATAGTTGTTTCAAGCAGACCAGAGGATTAGTTGGCCCAAGTGTAGTGAGATAATTACAACACTTATAGAGGACACTAATTACTGGAGATATCATCTGAAGAAGGCCAGAGGATGAGCTGGCCGAAACGTGATCAAACAAAAACAACTATGAAGATGAGGATAACAGTCCACAAAAAATGGCTATACAAATTATAAAACCTCATTTCAAAAGAATTTATAAACATAAAAATAATGAACTAATAAATAGATGGTTTTCGTTTTGTTTGATTCCGAATGTTGAGTAAGTCATTTTATTTGATTCATAGTTAATATCGCATGTGTGTGTGCGTCGGTACTAACCCTAATTCGGGTTGAACCAGCATCCTTCGAAGGAGGAAGTTCCATGGGAGTATGAAATTCACAAGCGGTCCCCAGTCGCATGCATATCCCTGTCAGGGGAGATGATGACGTCGGGTTTTGGCAACTCTTGTAGGGAGGTGTCGACGTCTTCCTACATTCAGGGCCTGGAATTCTCAAATTAGTTACCCATTTTAGGAATGACCAAGCTTAACGTTGCTTAACTCCGGTGATCTGACAGGAAACGGTGTGTCAGCGTGATTATGCTGTGTATAAAATATCGCATGTAGTGAGAATGAAACCTCACATTCGTAGGAGACTGTCACTAGGAATGGATTCCTCCTTTTACCCATTGCTCAATGCTGCACCTGGCCATATTTCTTATATATATAAATTAGTAGTATTCTTGTGTGTGTGTGTGTGTGTGTGTGTGTGTGTGTGTATGTACGTATGTATGTATGTATGTATGTATGTATGTATGTATGCATGTATGTGTGTGTGTTTGTGCAATTCTCCTACAGCCCACACCACTAGTCCGATGGTGACCAAACCTGGCATGACGATGATCCCCCACCTACGGATTATGCACACCATTTTCCAAGATAAGGTCAAAAGTCAAGTTCATAGCTTATACCCCTACAGCCCACACTACTGGAGCGATCATGAACAAACCTGACAAGAATTTCTGAATCAGGAATGGTGTACACTATATATTCCAAGGTCACGGTCAAAAGGTAAGATTGAGACTTTGCTGTACGCACGGATACCCGAGCGTACAGCAAAGTCCCGATCTTTCATAACTCCTCGTGCAACGCCGAGAAACGGGTCCTGCTAGTTTAGAGAATAAAATTAAAGTTCAGATTAGTAGTCCGAATAGTCCAAGCAGCTCAAACGTCTTTTATAAAGTCTTGTGACTTATTTGTGCAAGTCATATTAAAACCCAGATAAGTATAATAGAGCGACAACCGAAAGAAAGAAAAAAAAAAAAAAGCGAAAACCAAATGGTAACGGAAATAAATAAAGTTCCAAACGCTGCTTCAGTTAGCGTATAGTCCGAGGACGCGGCGGGAAATCCGTGTAGATCTACGGTTGATAAGTGACATCCGGATACTTAAGAGGAAAATGGTTGGTCGCTTTGCGAGAAGTGTGTCAACACAGCCGACGGCGACAATAGCCGGCGCCCCACGCGCACGCCTCTCCATTTTTTAGGAAGACTTTCTTAATTTCCTGTCGGCGAATATCGACTCACCTACCCGTGCTTACCCCGCTCTTGCTTTATTTAAAAAAATAAATAAATAAAAAATAAGCAAAAACAAAATGGAGGCTAGCATGCGAGGCAATCCGACGTTTATGTTCCCAGGGAAAACAAAAGTAATGAAAATACCGAGAAGTTGAAAGTAAGAAATAAAAAAAAGTTGTATTTCATTTGTATTTATAACAATGATTTGTTTATTCTTCGCTAATGTGGGTTTAATCGCAGATGAGGTTTAATAGATCTGCAAGTCGATAAATAAATCGATACTAGTGCTTCACAAGTTCTACAAGAGTCGTTCTTTTAATTTATAACTCAAAACGTTGAATAGCTACAAAGTCATACCATTAAAACGAGCTACTTTTTATGGTTCAGAATTAATTTTTCTACATAGTCACGATCATTCTAAATGAATTTTTGCCAGAGATGAACATTGGCTGAGCATAAACGTCCGGAGAGCGCTTTCTTAAGCGAAGATTGTTTCAAAACTTACAATTATACTGTTTCAGTTTTTATAATTCCATGTAGTGATTTTTGTCTTGTATATCTGTATCAATTTATATTTGTCCGGCTTTATTATATATATATATATAAATTTTTTATTGCCATACTTTGTGGACCAAGCGCGTACACTGACCCCACAATTGTAATGAATCATCATTATACCAGATCAAACATACCCATTCCTGTGTCTCGATACATCTTCTATCATTATATGTGATCAGTTTTCTATAATAGTCAACCATATAGGAGCCTATTCGTGACCAGACACACACACAGACGTTCATATATATATATATATATATATATATATATATATATATATATAAATTCTAATTCCTGTCTGTTTGTTTATTTGTTCACAATTAGAGTAATACATACAAAAGACCCATTACTTTATTATTTAATTCATTCCTATATATATTATGATTCTTTCAAGATATACGATTAAGAGGTGACCTCATTTGCATATCAAATTAAGAAAAATCGATTTCATTAAATAGCGGTGTGTTAGTTATTGTTTATAGTGAGAGAAGTGTTTTTAGTTTATTATTTAAATTCGATTTATATTGATAACATATTTAACTTAATTTTTTTATATAAACCGATTTGAGTTATTTCCCCTAGACGCTAACTTTGTTCTTTCTGTTTTTGTTTTCTTTTTCGGCGAATATTAAAACTATAAACTTTTAAGCATTATTTTTGGAATTAGTTTAGATTAAAAAAAAATCCGTGATTTCGCAATTAACGTTTTGGTCCAGTGGATTTTTATTTTAAAATAAACAAACAATTCAATTCAACTACGATTCTTTATTTAAAACAAAACAAAAAAAATCATTTAGATTTTTTTTTACCATTTTTTTCCTGCTATTTTTTTTCTTTTAATAACACAATAAGTCATAATTCACAATTTTTATAACATAAAAACGTATTTTCCGCTTAACACAAATTCTACTTTGGTATTTTTGACACTGAATAATTTACAGTTTGTGTTCATTGCAACAGACTATACAACAAATCTTTCTAGACTTAAAAGAAATTCGCTTAAACTGGAATATAGTAATAAAAGGGTGCTCAATATCCGGAGAATAGTTTCTCTTCGTATCTCTTCTATCGAAATATTTGGTGGAGAGTTTGTCACGTACATCTTCTTTTTTCGGGGCGGAGGGATTAGTTTTCATTCGTTCTTTTATTTTTGACATTTTTGTTGGGGTAACGATGGAGTTGATATATAACAATGAAAAGCTGCTCAATATTATCAGTATAGCAGGTGTAGTCAAACCGAACTTCATGTCGACCCTGGGTACCCATGCTAGTATATATATATATATATATATATATATATATATATATATATATATATTAGACATTAAGAAGAGATTATAGATAGATATATAAACACCCGTTCACATACACTTTTTCATGATAAATCTAGAACCCAGAATTATATTTAATCGAGCAATTGCATTAACAACGAAGAACGCCAGATCCAAAGTGGGTTTCGATGTACTGCATCTCATCAGTGACGTGCTCCGACATAGGGTCGAACCCAGGTCGTCGTACGCATGAAGTGTGCAAATACAGACGACCTAACCGTATGGGGCACGGTGCAATCTATTGGCTTTGCCTCGATTTTAATTTTTATATTTTATCTAGTTCTACATTCTACTATGTGACAAGTCACGCGCCCATACAACAGAGATAGTTACTGCTGGTATGCAGGCGTTAGATATCACATCTACAAACATTAACTGAAATTAGCCGATCAATATCCATATATTTTTTTAATTATTTTAATTATTATAGTAAATAAATAATTATAAATATATATATATATATATATATATATATATATTTAAATAAGGGGGTGGTCACCAAAAATGTGTATTTTTTAACATTATTTTATTGTTTTATTATTCCATGTCTTGGTTTTTCATTGAGAATTATGTTTAGATCATTGTCATACTCGTTTTTAACGCGTTTCAGACGTTCTGTGAAGCGTTCTCTTCAGAAATTATTTTCAAAATGTGTTGGAGATGTAAAAATAGCATTTTCGTAGTTCATTTGAAATGTTTCCAAGAGGTGGAAACGTGTAAGTGTCTACTATTCATTGGAATGTTCAATTGTTATTGTTAAATCACAACACTAAAATCTAAGAATCTAAAAAATAAATATCAAAATAGAATGAAAGCACCCCTACCCTTATTTCAGAATAGCTGGTCCTCCCGCCTCACACATACCCATTAGTAACGACCTTGGGGCACAGTTACCTTCATAGGGAAGCAAATAACTTCATAATACTATAAAACAGTACACACATTCTTCAAACCAATAAACACACACACACACCTCCTACCCTAAAGGAGACGAATAAACACAAGCAGAAAGAGAGAGAGAGAGAGAGAGAGAGAGAGAGAGAGAGAGAGAGAAACACAAGACAGGAGTGACCACAGCCCATTAAAACAGTAATAAAAATTGAACATTCCAATGAATAGTAGACACTTACACGTTTCAACCTCTAGGAAACATTTCAAAGGAACTATGAAAATGCTATTTTTACATCTCCAACACATTTTGAAAATAATTTCTGAAGAGGACGCTTCACAGAACTCTGAAACGCGTTAAAAACGATTTCAATGATTTAAAAACATTGTTACAATGATCTAAACATAATTCTAAATGAAAAACCAAGACACGGAATAATAAAATAATGTTAAAAAATACACATTGTTGGTGACCACCCGCCTTATTTAAATATATATCGTTCTTTCGTTGGAATTTCTTAAAACATTTTATATATATATATATATATATATATATATATATATATATATATATATATATATATATATTATATTAATAATTATAGTAGAAAATAATTATGACAGCCCCTTTAAGAAATTCGTTTCTTATCGTTGAGCACTTTCAGTTGAATTAAAAGTCGGTCAATTTAGCTCTTATGCGTAGATCATCGTATAACGATTAGATCACTGTCTGACTGACGTAAATGAACACTTAAAATTAAGATGTTTAAAATTCAACGTTATTTCAAGCGGTTAATGGTAGCCAAATGGATTAAGTCTCCGCTAATCGAGCCAGAGATGTCTTGTGATACGGGGTTCGAATCGTTCGACTGGTAGTAATCGTGACACCCTGCACTGAAGATTCCCGAAAGGATGAAACACTAGTGTCTGTAGGTATTTAATTATTATAGTAGAAAATAATTATATATATATATATATATATAGATAACTACTAGTATATATAAAATATATTTTAGTCATCGACATACAGACCTGTTTCGTTGTTTCACAACTCATCAGTGCCGCTAGACTAACACCTCTCCCAAGCCGAGGATCGAACCTAGAACCGTCGTGATGACAGTCGGCAGTCCTACCCCCTAACTACGGAATCGGTGGCCGAAATTAAACTGTCCGAACGTCTATTTAAATAAACATCCGTCCGCCACTCGTAGAGGGCTCAAACGTTTGTTTGTAAACAAACCGCGAGCTTCGCATTATTTCAGCTAAATTAAGTAGGGAGTAAGATAATTTACGAGAGTGCTCTACCGAAGAGGGGAGCTTTTTTATAAAATATATTTTAGTCATCGACATACAGACCTGTTTCGTTGTTTCACAACTCATCAGTGTATATATATATATATATATATATATATATATATATATATATATATATATATATATAACTACTAGTATATATATATAGTATAGTATATATATATATATAACTACTAGTATATATATATATATATATATATATATATATATATATATAATGAAAAGGGCTGAAATATTAAGGAAACCCCTTGAATGATGAGACCAACACACATGAGCTATAGGCATAAGCCGGACAAACAGTAAGTTTATTCCACTGTCGGGCTTCCATATTTAGGGGTTATAAAATTCCTACTTGTGAGACATCGGGTTTGCTGGTCGTGACATCACTTATTCGTAGGTTTATTGCACTGTCGAATTTTCGCCGCGTTTTGCTTCATATGTGTTAGTCATAAACTTTCTTGTCTGTAGCACGTTTGCTCAGTTGGCAGTGTGCTCAGCTCGCATGCAAGAGGGTCGGTGTTCAAATCCTGAGTTCAGATGTAACTAAATGAGGACGAATTTCTAGTCTTGGACTTCCGGGTTGTTCACTTTCATCACGTTGTCCGGCTGTGGAGATAATTATGTATATATATTTATATATACTATTCAACGCTAAAATGTACAATCTTCCAGAACTTTATCATTATACTAGACTACCTGTGACCCGTTGGGTCAGTATGTTATATTAGCTATGGAATTCATGTATGAGCGTGACACTTATGACGTAAAGAAAATAGTTTTGTGACATAACAGAAACATTTCTATGAAAGTATATTAAAATGAAAAAATAATATAAATAGATTTCTATGAGTCGTTCTGTTTATTATAATCGATTATTTTTGAAGAAAAAAAATTACAGTCACTGAATTATAAGTGGTTGGCCATACTTATAGGTAAGTGTGCACTGAACAGATACCATAATACTTATTATAGTTAAATTCAAATGTTGATATATCTGGGTTTTTTTTTTTTACATCGTTCATTAAACCCCACTGGGAAGAGTTAAATAATTATTTCGAAATAAAAGCGTTAATATTTCAGCGTCCCAATTGTTCTTTTGTTTTTTGTTTATTTTAAACCCCACTCTTCCCATGTTAAATAATAATTTCGAAATAATAACGTTAATATTTCAGCGCCCCAATTGTTCTTTTATTTTTTTTATTTTTATTTTTTTGCGTTTAAATTATCCAAATAAATAATTGTTAGTACTGTTTGCTTTTTTCTTTACATCATTCATTTCTGTATTACGTTTGAGTTATTTAAACCCCCACCCTTCCCGTGTTAAATAATAATTTCGAAATAACAACGTTAATATTTCAGTGCGCAGGTTATGCGCGCATGCGCAACCGGATGTCGTAAACCGGAAAGTGGGTTATATACATCGTTACAAGATCATTTGAGTTTTATAATTATATAGATGAACTCAATACGACTTCTCGTATTTGTCTTTATCAGTGATTATTCGCAAAAAAAAAACAGTGGTGTTCCCTGCAATCTGAATGTAAGAAGTTTTTCCGGTTATCATTACTCTCTACCTTTTTCGATAACTATTTGATAACTTTGCGTTATCGCAGAAGACGTTTGCCATTGATTTCTCGCTGACAACGACCATTGGTCTTCTCTTGGATTTGAATCGCTCTAAGCCTCTTAAATATTACAATACTGCCCACACTCTTTTATTGCCCTCGTTCCTCAATTTTTATATCCTCTTTAACACTTCGTGGCTACTTTGTGTGGATACAGCAGATGCTAATTGTTGTTGTTGTTGTTGTTGAGGAGGAGGAGGAGGAGGAGGAGGAGGAGGAGGAGGAGGAGGAGCATCTTCCATGATAAATTTGTTAGCATCCTTTGGTTTCCCCGGATATCTTTCTATTAAGAATTCTTTTTACAGGCTGTCCCAAAAGAAGCTGACGGATTGTAAATTTGATTAACTTCCTCGATATTTAAGTTATGCTTACCGATTTTCATATGTAGGTAGATGAGCCTCTCCGTTGTTTTTTTTTGAGACATAGTAAGATATCAGAGTCTACTTATTCTAATTTTATTCACACAACTTAATCTAGGGTATGCTTTTCACAAGGTCTAATTTTAGTTATTTAGTTAGATGATCTGAAAAAAAAAAAAAAAAGAAGAAAAATATAAAAAATTAAAATTATGCTAAGAATTTTTTTAACCATCAGCTTCTTTTGGGACACCCTGTAGAAGGATATTATATACTTGTGGTAGAAACCACATGAAAATTGCCTACGTTACTAAGTGAAAATTATTTTGTGGAATGAATTGGGTTCGAACTCGGCATACGCAGGTTGTCAGCCTTAATTGTGAACCACTAGGCCATCGCCAACGCCCTATTGCTTTTGTTGAGCATAAACCATTCGTTTCGTATGAATCAGATGGTTATTGTTGGCATTCGTTTCCCCCATATCTTTCTTGTTAGAATCATTTCTAGAATGACATCGGGTTCTTACGAGAAAGGCCAGATGAAGTTTGCCAACATCTATAAGTGAAGGTGTTTCTGTGGAACAAACTAGATTCGAAATTGACACATGCAGGTTGTAAGACTGTGTCGTTAACCACTTAGACACCGTCACCCCCCCCCCCGGCTACTGCTTTGTCTACCTCATTTAAGAGTAGTACTGTGGCATCCTCATCCTCCTTTATTTTTCATTCTCCGTATCACAATTCACAACGGCATTAATGAAACGATACTTTTTTTTTAATATCGTAAATTATTTTTTTTTGTTTTGTTTTGCCTTAGTTTTCTGGGTTTCAAAGACATTTTCCTGCTTCTAAATTTTCCTTTTTTGCTTTCATTAAAATTGTAATCACTTTTAAATCTTTTCACTATTATTGTGATCGTTATATTTTCACTATCCCCACCATCCTCCTCTGGCAACCTTTTTTTTTTTTTTTTTCGTTCTTTGGTCTTTTGTTTTATTTTATTCTTTTTGTTATTTGATCTTTTGTTTTTCTTTTTTTTTTTTAGTACCAAACCATTCTTATTATTATCCACTTGCTATTCATACTATTGTCTTTTTTGTTGTTTTATTTTTCTCAAACCACATTTCTTTTCTTTTCCACAACTCCTGTCCTTTCGCCCTTTCTTTCTTTCTCCCTCCCCCTCTCTCTATCTACCTATCCACCTACCTACCTACCTACCTACCTACCTACCTATCTATCTATCTATCTATCTATCTATCTATCCATCTATGTGCTATTCAGCTCCTATTTATCATTAATCCCGGCTTCCTCTCTCTTTTTCTCCCCATCTATATATTTTTTATAACACTCTACCTCGCTCCTCTCTCCCTCCACCTCTCTCCCTCTTTCTATCATTCTTTTTTTTTTTCTGTGCTGTTCTGTTCTTTTTTATTATTACTCTCTGCTTCTGTCTCTTTCCCTTGCCCCATCACCCCCTCACCCTCTCTCTCTCTCTCTCTCTCTATCTCCCTCTCTCTCTCTATCTCTCTTTCCTTATTTCTCTCTATATATGCTCCTATTTAGTTTCCTCCCCACGAGAGCAGAGTTAGACACAAGGCCGGTTTTTAATGCAGGGAATATCCAACTCCCTAAAAAGAGGCACTCTGGACAGGAACAAAAATTAAAATTGTCTCAGTCATGAAGGATTTCTCCTCCACTGACCTAGGACAGAAAAGGTGAAGTGTATCATCAAGACATGTTGTCGAACTCTTTTCTTTTTTTTTTTTGCTATTGCGTTTCGCCTCTCCCTACCTCCCTCTCTATCATTCTATTGTTCATCTTGTATTTCTTACTACTCTCCTTTTCCTCCACTCTTTCTTTCTTACTTCCCCTCATCTATCTATCTATCTATCTATCTATCTATCTATGTGTTGTTAAGCTTCTCTTTATTATTATTATCCTCCCCTCTCTCTCTCTCTCTCTCTCTTTCTATCTAAGTGTTGTTCATCTCTTACTTGTTATTAGTATCGGCTTCTCCCCCTCCCTCCCCTACTTTCTCTCTCTCTCTCTCTTTCACTCTCTCTCTCTCTCTCTCCCTCTCTTTCTCTCTGTTTTAAAACACTCTTCCGTCCCTCACGCCCTTTGAAAGAAGGGCCCCTCCAGGCAAGCAAATCAACTTTCACAATAACATCTTGTTTGTTACCAGGCGTATAAAGGCTGAAGGAGAGAGAGAGAGAGAGAGAGAGAGAGAGAGAGAGAGAGAGAGAGAGAGAGAGAGAGAGAGGGGGCGCAGTTGGCTACGAAAGAACGAGTGACTTTAGCGATTCAGTCAGCACATTGTCAGAGAGGCTGTGAGTGAGAAACAAAAAAAGGTTGAAGCTGCTCATCTCAAATCAGTATAGAAGAAGGGCTGCTGCTGCTGCTAAGCAAAGAAACTTGCATGAATGAGGATACGAGGGAGGATGCGACTTGGTGAAGCGAAGGAAGCGAGGGCGGGCGGGAACTATCGTTGTGTAATGTCGATGGGCGATGGCGCGCGTTTTTTCCCCCGCTCGTTCACCAATAAAACCGACCAGATGTGTGTGCGTGTGTCGCTCTTGTTTTTCCTGATATCAACGTGTTAATTTCCTGTGTCGACGTTCTTTCCCATCCTCTCTACGGTACACCCATACACATTTACCGCATTCTTAGGGGGAGATGATGATGATAATAATAATAATAATAATAATAATAATAATAATAATAATAATAATAATAATAAAAACATACGTTACTCTTGTACAGTGCTCATTGCAATATACCTCTTTAGTTTTAAAGAGCAGGAAAGTGCACCCTGCAGCGGACAGAAAAAGAAAGCACAAATCCCGTGATTTTTCACCACGGGCAAATTCCCGCCTCTTTTCTACTCGATGATTTTCAGGATATTGTACCAGGTGGAGACGCTTACCTTAGTTTAACGACACAAGGAACGAGGGGGCGCGCGAGCAACCGGCCAAATAACAATTGCTCCATTGAAACATTGGGTAGAAATGACAATCCTATAAACATGTGCGTACCGATAGTGGAAAGCGGGCAGATACAACGACATCGATGCCCGGGAAATCGCCGCAGGGTCCTGCCGGTGTTCCAGCGGAATCATTCTCCAAAAGAGGATATGAATGTTTGTACATCAGCGAATTAGAACTCTACAAACTTTTTGGCATGAAACACTAAATTAAGCAGTCAGTTGTATAAATAATGACAGCATATGATAACTTTATATATATATTTTTTTAGAAGAACACTTATTATTATTATTATTATTATTATTATTATTATTATTTATTTATTTATTTATTTATTTCATAGTAGTTGCAAGTTTTAGTTGGATTTCTTTAATATCAGTCCACTTGACTTGTGCGATTCAAGCTGTATTTTAACACGTTCTCCGTTCCTAAGAGGCAAGCCTTTTGTAGAACTGAAAAATAAATTCTTCTTAATCTTCACTCTGTGGTCTACTGGAACGGCAAAATCTCCAATTTAGCGGGTCTTTTCCTTCTTGTTAACTATTAATATTATTTATTATTATTGTTGTTGTTGTTGTTATTGTTATTGTTATTGTTGTTATTATTATTATTATTATTATTATTATTATTATTATTATTAATTCTAGAAGTACAAGCGGACAAACTCATCCAAGCCAGAGGTCCAACATGATAATAGTTAAAATAAGAAAAACTTACAAATCGTAGATTTCCATATTCTACCAATTCAGAAGATGAAGTTTAATGAGGTCAAGAATTACTTAACAAACATTTAGTGCTTTGAAAGTAATACGGAGTACATAGAAAATTATTGTAAACCCAATAATTTTAGGAGCACGCAACACAGTTCCGAAAAAACAAAACAAAACAAAAAAAACCCAAAAAGATAGCCATGTAAAACTGGAATGAAATAAAGGGCTAAACGTGTAGAAATCACGTCACTGATTAAAATATGCTAAATATTAATGTAAAAGCCCTCGGGTGTCGAAACCAACAAGCAAGTAGATAAAGAAAAGGCATAACAGTCGAACAGGTATTAGAACAGGGCAAATCTATTCTATAAAAGTGAAAATATGTGTGTGTGCGTGTGTTTGTGTGTGTGCTTTTTGTATGTCCAGCAAAGGCTTTTTTCTGGGGGGCGCTCGGACGGGGGGTTATCACGTGTTACAAATTTTTATATACTCCCTAGATTAACATATCTCTGATTTACGAAAGGAGGTCGTCTCTATCTCTTATTTGAGCGACTTTTATTTTATAACCTTCCCGCTAATCTATTTTCTCGCATGTTTGTTTGTGTTTTTCGTATAAAAAAGCGAAACTAACTAAATGGAAGGCAGTTTTCCAGCTTCGTGCTGGGGACGTCCAAAAGGCAATTAGCTTTGATGTCTGTGTGGAAAACCCCTCATTTATCATTGACATCGCTAAATTTAAACGTTTAGTACTTTCTTTGTAGTCGTAGCACAGCGGTAAGATCTCAGGTTTTCCGCCTTTGCATCACGGGTTCGAACCTACCTACTTACTAACACGTTTCTTGTTGTTCTTTCACACCTCCAAAAGACCCCGGGAAACGCCGGGCACACCCGCTAGTAATAATATAATATGTCAACTAATTTTCTCCCCTAACAAAATCACGCAGGCACACGTATGCATTTGATGGTATCGACTCCTGCTGCTATTATGCAAAATGGGCCTGAAGCGACACGGAGAATGGAAAGGCCGACGAGGAAAAAGCACTATTTTAATAATTAGTCAAATGTTATTAATTTCTCATTGTAATAGAATCGTTTCGGTTGTTCTATTGAGAAATATTATTTAAAGTTGCTTTATTTAATTTATGTTTAATTTAATTGATTTTCAATTATTTATATTTGACAACAGTTACATTTAAAATCGAAAGTAAGCTTATTTATTTAAGCTAGCAGAGTTATTTCCCTTTAAGCTATGGGAGTTATTTCGTGTTTGATTTTCATAAATTAAGATTAATGTTTTATGCTTCTCTAAATCCAATATGTGGTCACTTTTCGTTACAAGTTATGATATTTGGTGAATCTTAAATCGTTTGTGACTTATTCCTTTGTCCGGCAATATGTTTTGACCGGGCAACGCCGTATATATAGCTAGTATATTCATGATACGAAAGTTAGGTTACCTTATTAATAATAATCCGAAAAACAAGTGAAGCATACACGTGAGTGCACAGTGAACGAGGCATAAAAAATGACTAAGTTCAGCATTTGCACCCCTACCTTTTAGCCCCAAAAATCCCCAGGCGACATCAAATCCTTGTGAAAAGGAACAAACGGTGCAGTTTTAGGCCTTAACAAATGTAAATTTGAGTTCTGCACCATGCAAAAAAAAAAAGAAATGACTAAGTCCGTAATTTGCCCCCCCCCCTATTTAGCCCCAAAAGTCCCCAAGGCCTTAACATATTTAAATTTGAGTTCGGCACCATACAAAACTGCTAAATAGACATACACAGAAAATTTTGGAAAAATATAAAATGGTCTCAAAAATGGAGTGTTTTTATTAGCCCTAAAAGAGCCCCGGGGGGCACACCCAATAGTTATCGCAAAATATAGACAAACAAAATTGTATAGAAATCAGTTAATTACAACTTTTCAGAAAGTTTTATAAAAATCCAAGTCATCATTTTTTTTTTTAATAAACACAAAAGTGTCAATTTTAAGCATTTTAACCCGGAAGGTATCCCTAGGATATCCGTATTGTTACTTTTTTTGCAAAATTAAAAAAAATTCCAAGGCCTAGTTATTGAGAAAAGTGCGGAGAGATGAACGGACGAACGGACGAACGGACAAGGATGAATTTACAGGTCCACCCTCCTTTTGTCGGAGGACCAAAAAATCTTTTAAAAACTATTGTAATCTTTGCTTCTATTAAAACCATTTTGCAGAAAGATTATTTGTACTATATGGAGTATTCAGACATGATATATTTCACCAAACACACACGTATAAATGAAAAGTTGCAGTTCTGGTTAATTATGTCAAAAAGGAAACGACAGAAAAAGTATGAATCGAAAAATAAATATTAATTTCAAATGACTTGATAAGTTAAAGTGAGCCTGAAATCAAAGGAAATATAGTTAGGTATTTGACTGTAACTTATAGGGTTGGATCAAATACTGACTTTTAACAATTGAAATACAAATACAAATACTTTAGTTTAGGTTACCAGAAATACAAATACTTTTATTCCTCAATCTCAAAATACAAATAAAAATACAATAAGTGGTTTAAACAAAAACAAATATAAGTACTTTTTTTTTCAAAGTAATAAAGAAATCTGAAAATATGCAAAAAGAAAAAGAAAAGAAATATTTCCTTCCAAATTTGACGTCTACATTACATTCTATATCATGTCCTCATTGCATTTTATTATCATTAGAACTCTGAAAGTTTCCTTCTCTCTCCCTCCCCCCTCTCTCTCTCTCTCTCTCTCTCTCTCTCTCTCTCTCTCTCTCTCTCTCTCAAATATAAATACAAATACAAAATACTATTTTCCTGGATGCCATAATACAAATACAAATACAAATTACTTTTTCTTGTGAAGTTAAAATACAAACACAAATACAATTACATCAAAATTGTATTTAAATACAATTGAAATACAAATACAATTGTATTTGATCCAACCCTAGTAACTTCTGCCATTTTTATTTATTTATTTTTTTTTTTCAGGTGAGCTTATTAAAACTTGGAAACTAACAGTCAAACTAAAGAATTTATCTAAGTGTTGGGACGATTAATCGGGACGAATCGGAATCAGGAATTAGAAAAAATCAATAAATTAGGATGTATCGGAATCGGTATCGGAATCGAAAAATTGATGCCTATTTTCCGATGCCAAAACGATTCTTTTCATTGCCTTTTTTTATTTGATTTTGTTTAAAGCAAAATTTTCCACTGATATGATCAAATAATCAATATTTATTGATTTTAAATACCAGTAAAGTTAAAATCGATAGATTATCCTCCACGAGTGTAATCTTACATTAAGGAAAATATCTACATATTTAACATGTGTTTTCTTTTTTGCGGAAATCGGGGAAAATAACAACTCTATGGTAAAATATTTAGAGATTTATGAAGAATCGGAATCGATAATTGTATTGGAATCGGGAAAAATATTGGAATCGTCCCATCACTATTTTATATGCAATGTGACTTTTGGACTACTATTCTCTGCAGGTTATTCTATTCAGCACGTTTCAACAGAGCCAACCGCAATCTCTCGCATTATTTAGGTTTTTTGGACTACTGTCCTCATCTTGAGTGTTATTACTACAACGTTTCGGTCGATATAACCCCCGATCTTCTTTAGGTGTATCTTGGGTGTAATATCTGAATACTGTAAGCTATATAGCATTATTTTCATTTGGGATGTTGGCAACCCTCCTTGCAACCGTTGATACTACATTCAACTCAGAAACCTCACAATGACACGGATCCGACAGTGCTCTCTCTCTCTCTCTCTCTCTCTCTCTATATATATATATATATATATATATATATATATATATATATATATATATATATATATATATAGATATTTCGATACTAAAATAAGTCCACTCTGTACCGGCAGTTAATATTATGAAGCCATAACCGGAATCGAATAGTGTGCACCTATTTAATTTTATTATTATTTCACCGCAAACAAAGCACAGTGTCACTTTGTCGTAACGGGCTACTATTTGGAACCAAATTTTCACGGATGCTATGTATGGAGATGGTAGCGAGATTATTATTGGCTCACATGGAGCTTTCACACAACGATCTGATTGGAAACATGTGGTGTTCTCTGGAAGCTGAATGAC
The DNA here is from genome assembly GCF_053919585.1 of Euprymna scolopes. Classification (NCBI taxonomy): domain Eukaryota; kingdom Metazoa; phylum Mollusca; class Cephalopoda; order Sepiida; family Sepiolidae; genus Euprymna; species Euprymna scolopes. Next base: position 106,880,242 of record NC_136498.1, read on the forward strand.
AACAAGTCCCACCAGACGTCAAGCTCTCTTCACCTCCTTCAATGGCATTTACAAATAAATTCGCGTTCGCAACAGCCGCTTACCATTGATTTCGCACTGGCAGTGGCCATTGGTTTATACTGGAATTTGAGTGGCACTAAGCCGTCCCAAGGTCCCAGATTACTATTATTATTATTATTATTATTATTATTATTATTATTGGCTCACAAAAAAGCTTTTACACAAGTCATCAAAGATCTCTCCTTGAAAACAGTCAGTGGTGTTCCCTGAAATCTAAGTGACAACAAGTCTCCCCAGATTCCCAGTACTCTCCACCTCTTTAAATACCATTTGCAAATAAATCTGCATTATCGCAACAGCTGCTAGCCATTGATTTCTCGTTGGCAGTGGCTATTGGTCTTCACTAGAATTTGAGTAGCAATATATCTCCCCAAGATGCCAGTTGTCTTCGCACTTATCCAGCGGAGGTCTTGTCAGTGCTCTTTCCTCGGCCTTTACTCCCTCCTTGACTCTTATTGTCTATATCTAACTATTCTTGAGGAGGGGGAGTGATGTGGAATTAGTGGGGATGAGGATGGGGTTAGAGAACTTATATGCGGCTTCAATATTCTTGGTTCCATGTAGCGCTTCAGTTTTTGCCTCTGTATCAGTTTGTCTGGCCCGCACTTGTTGCTCCTGTGTGTTAGTCTTCACATTCAACAGTTTTCCTCATCATTATTATCATTATTATTATTATTATTGTTGTTGTTGTTATTATTATTATTATTATTATTATTATTATTATTATTATACCTATTTACTATGCCTCCCCACGGGACAGAGTTAGACACCAGGGTCGTTTTTTAACGTGGAGAAAAGGTACAAAAATAAAAATTGTCTCAGTCGTGAAGGATTTCTCCTCCACCGAAAGAGAACAAGAAATGGAAATGCAGCATCTGAAGAACAGATACTACACTTTGATGGTATTTATTTGCTCCCCCACTGAGCAAATTAAGCACAAGGCCGTTTTTAATGTGAGGTAAAAACCAGCTCCCCTAAAAGTAGGCAAAAAGGGGGCACTCTGGTTACCAAAAATAATAATTGTCCCAGTATAGAGGGTTTCCCCTCCATTGACTGGTACAAATTATCTTAAGTGCAGCATCTGCCGAAACAGATGGTGTTTATTTGCTCCCCCACCGAGCAAATTAGGCACAAGGCCGATTTTTAATGTGAGGAGTGAAGGGAGGGGGAAGGGAAAAAGGGGACCAGCTCCCGAGAGGTGGGAAATGGGAGCTGGTTAATGGTCAGGCATGTGGGGTTGCCCCCACATCTGGTCTTTGCTAGTCATAGCTAGTCATAGCTAGTCATAGCTTGCAGCATCTGCCGGAACAGATGGTATTTATTTGCTCCCCCACCGAGCAAATTAGGCACAAGGCCAATTTTTAATGTGAGGAGTGAAGGGAGGGGGAAGGGAAAAAGGGGACCAGCTCCCGAGAGGTGGGAAATGGGAGCTTGTTAAAGGTCAGGCATGTGGGGTTGCCCCCACATCTGGTCTTTGCTAGTCATAGCTAGTCATAGCTTGCAGCATCTGCCGGAACAGATACTACACTTTGATCTTGTCCCAAAGGCCAAGTTTATTATTATTATTATTATTATTATTATTATTATTATTATTACAGTAGAACCCTGGGATACGGCGGCCCTAGGATACGGGCTTTTCAGGTTACAGTGTGGAATACAATGTTTTTTCGCCCCTTGGTTACGGTATTTTCCCCGCCTTACGGTGTTATTTATAATGTTATTTGATTATATACATGTGTATTTTATACCGTATATACATTACAGTTGAATTTCTGCATGTGCGGACGATCAGAGAAGACGAGGCCCGGGACAGGATTCCAAAGTTCAGCAGTTCGAGGGAAAAAGATATCTGAGTAGAAGGCTTTACGGCATTTAGGGACCTCTGCGGTTAGGGTTAGGGTTTCGTTGCTTCTCGGATTAATGATAGTTATACTATTTGTCCGTCGTCTTTTCCGTTAGCTACCGATTATTCTCACAGAAAAAAAAAACAAAACAAAAAAAAAAACACTGTTAGACTTTTTCTACTCTATCGCTGTTTCCATGGAAAGTACTCGACTAACATCTCATCTGTTGTTGACATTTGGGAAACATTCGCAAGAACTCGACTGCCTTCCACTACTGCAAATAACTGTACTGTAACTGTGTTTGTATCTAAGATTAAACGAAATTTCCTTACCTTAAAAAAATTCATTGTTTTCAATCCCCCTTATAATATTGTTCATACAGCATAATCATGTTGACACACCGGTTCCCGATGGATCACCGAAGTTAAGCAACGTTGAGCCTGGTCAGTACTAAATGGGTGACCATTTGGGACTTTCAGGTGTTGTATGTGCTCTCCGCTTATCTCGGCATTGTTTCCAGTCGTTATGGACTTCTCCTTGCCACTGGACTCAAACAGTGCCGATTCAGGAGAGGTGTGGTTAGGGATTGCGCAACCCTTGCCTCACAATTACACGCGCTACTGCCCCTAAGGGGTATCCTCTGTCTTTCAAGACTGAACGGAAGCATGGGGGAATATTGTTCATTACCCAACTGGTAATCTTCTTAATCTTATCCTCGATTTGCTTTTATTCATGATAAGCACTGACTCGTTAGTATTACAAATGCAGGTATTTCACTTTTTGTATTAATCGTGGTTTGGAGTGAAGAGATGCAGGTCAAAAAGAGAAAGTCAAGACGCTCTCTTGAATGTTGTCTGCATAGCTAAATCAGACTTCGGGTATTTAGCAGAGAAGCCAACAAACAACTATACGAAAAAAATAAACATATACAAGAAATAAATGTTACCGTAGAAAATAAAAGTTAATTTTATTATAGACTTGGTTCATTTGTTTTGGTTTTCAAGTAGTTTTTATTGCTCTTTATTTAATCTCAAAAATTCAGTTTTTCCAAGTGGACTTAAAAAAAAAATGGCGGCATCTTCTTCTTTGGAAGAAGCAAGCCTTGTTTTGAATTCAAGGTTTACAGGTGCTTTGAAATTTTTTTTTTATGAGAGTACCCAGCGTGGTATAAACACCACAATGTCCCCATGTTAAGAACGGCTTTCGGAATAAACACCCCAACCACCCCATGTTAAGAACGGCTTTCGGAATAGACACCTCAACCACCCTATGTTAAGAACGGCTTTCGGAATAAACACCCCCAACCTCTCCATGTTAAGAACGGCTTTAAGAATAGGCACTTCCAAGAAAGCAGTTCTTAATATAGGGAGGTTGGGGTGTTTATTGTACGCTGGGTACTGTCGGAAAAAATGCCAAAATATTCAAAACGGGATTTGCTTTATCCAAAGAAGATGGCGCCGTATATATATATATATTTTTTTTTTTTTTTACTTGTTAGTTTTTTTTTTTGTTTTTGTTTTTTTTTCAAATCCTCTCGGAACAACCTTTTTAGATTAAATAAAGAGCAACAAAAACTACTTGAAAACCAAAACTAATGAGCCAGGTAGGTAAAAATTTAACTTTTATTGGCTACGGTAACATTTATTTCCTGTGTGTATATATATATATATATATATATATATATATATATATATATATATATATATATATTTATTTTTCGTATAGTTGTTTGCTGAGTTCTCTGCTAAATTACCCAGACTGCTTTTATGACATTTTTATACTCCTCAACTATTCCACATAGACGAAAAGGAGATTAAATGAATAAAATAAAAACGTAATAAAACAAATCAATAAAACAAATCAATAAAACAAATCAATAAAACAAAGCAAAATAATAAGAGAATAATAACGATAAAATATACCTGAGTTCTGATGAACTCATCGAACTTGTGCCCCCTCGACATACTTACTCCCGACTAACCCGGCCAGCAGCAAAATCCCGGGGTTTCACTATTGAGGTCCCGATATGCCGGAAAATTTTTTTTCCCTTGGACTGCTGGACTTTGAAATTCCCTTCCTATTTCGGGCTTCCCTGACTCTACTAATCTCCATATGTTTCCCTCTGCTCAACTCCCCAGAATTACCTGTCAGCCACGATCTCAAATAGTTACTCCTTACTTTTCAAGTGGAGATATTCCTTGTTTGGGACGAAAAATAATTTTTGAAATATGTTTTTCTGGGTGCTGTCTGCGAAGAAGACTTCTTTCGAATGTAAGCTTTTTTACTCCCTCAATGAAAAAAGAAAAAAAAAAAAAAACGGAAGACGAAATAAGGTAAGATACAATGTGATCTCAAATAGTACTTTTCAAGTGGAAATATGCCTTGTTTGGGATGAAAAATAGTTTTTAAAATACGTTTTTCTGGATGTTGTCTGACAAGAAGACTTCTTTTTCGAATGGAAGCATTTTTACTCCTCCAATATAAAAAAACACACACACACAGAGAAGTCGGAATAGGGTAGGGTACGATGCAATCTCAAATAGTAATTTTCAAGCGGAAATATGCCTTGTTTGGGACGAAAAGGAGTTTTTAAAAGACGTTTTTCTGTATACTGTCTGACAAGAAGACTTCTTTTTCGAATGGAAGCATTTTTACTCCTCCAATATAAAAAAACACACACACACAGAAGTCGGAATAGGGTAGGGTACGATGAAATCTCAAATAGTAATTTTCAAGCGGAAATATGCCTTGTTTGGGACGAAAAGGAGTTTTTAAAAGACGTTTTTCTGGATGTTGTCTGGCAAGAAGACTTCTTTTTCGAATGGAAGCATTTTTACTCCTCCAATATAAAAAAACACACACAGAAGTCGGAATAGGGTAGGGTACGATGCAATCTCAAATAGTAATTTTCAAGCGGAAATATGCCTTGTTTGGGACGAAAAGGAGTTTTTAAAAGACGTTTTTCTGTATACTGTCTGACAAGAAGACTTCTTTTTCGAATGGAAAAATTTTTACTCCTCCAATACAAAAAATATACAAAAAACAACAAAAAAAAAACGGAATAGGGTAAGGCTATTAATGTACAATATAATATCCAATCGTATGTGGGTACGTCAACCAGTACATTGCTAATGGTAAGGAACAAATTTAAGTTAGAAAGAAGTCAGGCATGAGTTGGAAAGCAAGAAAACATGGCTTCAAGTCAAATGCAGCGAACTACTTTGCGACAATTGGCTTCTATTTACAAGGCTTGAAATAATTAGTGCCAAGGTAAATAGTTATGCAACCCACGCTTGCGATGGTGCAGGCGTTTACGCTTCTTAAATTCTGAAATTCACGGCTGCAATGTTTGATTGGCTCTTTAATCGCCTCCTTCACAACAGAACAAAAAAGGCCACGTGTGCAGCCGTGTAGAAAAGTGCACCTCCCTGCTGTTTAATTCAGTAAATATAGGGTGATCGTTAGCGCGCATGCGTGTGTATGCGTGTCTCTGTCTGTCTACGTGTGTTTATGAGGGCGTGTTAATGGGGGCGAATAACAAAACCATGAATGAATGTAGCAATTGAAAATGTTAGGTGGAAACGCTTAAAGGAGAGAGAAAAAAAAAGCTAAAACGAAAATAATAAGTGAACAAAATGATTAAAGAAATTGAAAATGAAATAAATAAACAAATAAATAAAAAATAAAATAAAAGAAAAGAAAACATTGAAAAAAAAAGATTAGGAATCGCAATTTACCGATACAATTGTTTCAGTATCTCTTAATATATACATACGTATACATACGTATACATACGTATATATATATATATATATATATATATATAGAGAGAGAGAGAGAGAGAGAGAGAGAGATAGATAGATAGATAGATATATAGATAGATAGATAGATATACATGCATATAAGTCTGTAGATAAAAAGACTCGTTGAGTATATAGGTTGTGAGTCGTCCTCACTCAAACACACATTCTCACTTTTATATGTATATATTTACAAAAGTTATTGGAAGAAGTGGTGCGTACTGGAAATCTCGGGAGACATGTTGTCACTCAGTCTCCAGGGATCACTACAGATTGTTCCCAAAGATAAGTATTTGATGATAGCCTGTGTGATAACTCCTAGTTAATAACAAAAGTAATAATAATTCTGATTTCGTTTATCAACGTCTCCCTGAAAAGAGATAGGATTCATTCCCAGATGATTTCCCTCAATCCCAGCTCCAAACAAGGAGCTTCAAAGATCAAGGATGGATGTTGGCGGTACTTACAATAGCAGAAGTCTGAAGGCCGCCTAAAACATCGGGGATTCGTAGTTTTCAATTGTCCTCTCGGACGATTTGATACTACTCCTAGCGTACCAACTACAACCGGGATCATTTGTATTTTAACTTCGTGTATACGCTTTATCTTCAAGACCAATGGAGCATAATTGCTCCAGTTGTCGTCCTCCTTCTCTCTCACATACCTGTACCAAGGTACTGAGAAATCTACAATCTGCCAGGTTTTGAAACTTTGTCAATGACGACCAAATCCGGGCGATTATGTTCCAATTGCTTTGTCCTTATGACACGTTTGTCCTATCATACCTCTACATTACAATCTTTACTTGTTCTCACTTCATCAGGCACCCCCTCAAACTACTTTCTAGCACACTTCACCCCAACCTTCTTACAGACCTCCCAATATATGCGGAGTCCCAATCGTGTCTTCTGCGGTAGTCGCTCTGGGCCAATCCACTACACCTTGCTGCAAGGTGAGCAATTGACTCTGAAGTTTTACCAAAAATCCAGCATTCTGCAGCAACTTCCGCTCCTAGAAACACTTTTTTGAACAATCGTGTTCCTAATGCCTGCTCTTGTGCTGTACAAATAAAAAAGCTTCCGTACGCTTAATAATAATAATAATAATAATAATAATAATAATAATAATAATAATAATAATAATAATAATAATAATAATAATGGTAATAATAATTCATCAGAGCAAGAAAACTTATAGAAACAAAATTATATAGCAGAAACCTAATAAAAGGTATAAATACATGTGCGGTATCACTATAAGATACTCAGGACCGTTCATAGAGTGGACCAAAGAAGAACTGAGACACCTCGGCCAGAAGACCAGGAAACTGATTACCGTGCGCAATGCACTACACCAAAAGGACGATGTTGACCGACTCTATGTGAAAAGAAAAGAAGTTGGGAGGGGACTAGTTTGTATAGAAGGCTATGTGCATGACACAAAAAAATAACTAGAAAAATTCATAACGCAAAACACTGAAATGATAATCATGGCGGCGAGAGACACTGAAAAACTCAATAAAACAGAAAACAGAGGGACAAAGGATAAGACAAAAAAAAAAAATAGGAAGAAAAGCAACGACATGGAAGATTCATAAGGATGACAAAAGATGAGACTAAAAAACACTTGAACATGGATTCGAAAAAAAAAAAACCCACCTAAGCCGAGAAATTGAATCCCTAATAACTGCCGCACAAGGTAACTCGATAAGAACCAACCACATCAAAGTCAAGATCGACAAAATACAAGACAATAATAAATGCAGACTCTGTGGACAAAGAGATGAAACGATAAACCATATAGTAAGTGAATGCAATAAATAACAGACACGACTAAGTTGGCAAGGTAGTACACTGGGAATTAAGCAAATAACTGTATCTCGAACACACAGAAAAATTGTACAAACATAAGCTGACAACAGTACTTGAAAACGAGAATCACAAAATCCCATCCGACATGGACATACAGACTGATAAACTCATCCAAGCAAGAAGACCGGATGTCGTAATAATTAACAAGAAAGAAAAATCCTGTCAAATCGAAGGCTTTGCTGTTCCAGCAGACCACAGGATGAATATCAAAGAAAAGGAGAAACGGAGCAAATACACCGAGCTAGCCAGGGAGCTTAAAGGGATATAGATGATGAAGAAAATCAAAATGATACCTATAATTGTAGGAGCACTAAAACTTTGAAAAAAGAATGGGAGAAATTGGAATCAAAGGAATGACTGGAAAAATACAACGAAGAACAACAATGAAAACAGCTGAAATATTAAGGAAAACCTCTGAATGTGGAGACTAACACATATGAACCACAAGCGTAGACCAGACAAACTGATGCAGAGACAAAATATGAAGCGTTAACATGGCACCAAGAACATTGAAGCTGCATACCTATAAGTTCTCTAACTCCACCCCATCTCGGTATTACCACGTCACTGCCCCCTCCCACAAAAAAGAGTGAGATCGAATAGCCAAGTAGTCACGGAGAAAGGAAAGACCGAGGAGTGAGCACTGACCAGACCTCCACTGTATAAGTGCGAAGAGAACTAGGACCTTGGGGAGGCTTATTGCCACTCAAATTCCAGTGAAGACGAATGGCCACTGCCAATGAGAAATCAATGGCAAGCAGCTGTTGCGATAATGCAAATATATTTGCAACTTTTATCGAAAGAGGTGGACAGTACTGGGAAATCTGGGGAGACTTGTTATCACTCAGCTTCCAGGGAACACCACAGGCTGTATTCAATCTTTGATGACCTGTGTGAAAGCTCTTTGTGAGCCAATAATAAAAATAATAAGTAACCACCTGCGATTCACCGCCTTCTTGACGGTTATATTCGTTCACCAATTTCCGGTTGCAGACATTACATGAGTGGGGAGAGGTTAATGCCTTGTAAACGTGGTTGACGAATTAAAAGGAGATCGAATGAACTAAATAATGGTGTGTGTGGGGGGGGCAGAGCATTTGTATTTTGTTAACACAAAGATCAATTTAACGATGTCAGTACTCGTTCAAAATGACAAGTCACTCAACTGACGACATGGGCCCGCTTTCCTAAAACATCTCCTCTATTGTCACGCAACTACGTTCGTTAATTGAATGAAACAAAAACACCGGGTAATTGTATTTGCACCAAATATTTGTAGTTATCTTTAATGGGTTTTGTATTATTTGGATTCTTCAGACTATTGTTCTAATCTTCAGTGTTATTTTCACAACGTTTTGGTCGATGTGACCTTCTCGGAAACCTTTATGTTCAACTATGCGCAATGAATAAAGCACTTTGTAAAAATCAGTTGTAATTATATTTTTCTGAATCGTTGAAGTTTCAATCTTTAGTGCGAGCGACACAATTGCGAATAACTTAGGACTTCTGTCCATTCACAGAATATTTATTCATATTATTTGGATTGTTCGGACTACGGTTCTCGTCCTTAGTGTTATATTCTAAACGTTTCGGTCGATGTAACCAGTGACCTTCTTCCAGTGCATTTCTTCGAGCTCTGGAATCTTTCTCTCATCTCTCGAATTCGCACTGAATTTCGAACAGAACCCTTTATGCAATCCACGGATGTATCGCGTTCTCGTTCTGTTAGCCTTTACTGTGTAGAAGTCTAAAGTTATTCAAAATTGTATTTTCAATGTCACCCGCACCGAGTGTTATTTTGCGTGATATCCCAAAAAAAAGTTTTGTTACACACACACATATATATATACATATATATATATATATATATATATATATATATATATATATATATATATATATATATATATATATATATATATTACTATTTGAAAAAGTACATGTTTATATACGTGTCTTTGTGACTTATTTGAGTTCGATGTATATATACGTGTTTGAATCGTGTACACGTGGCCTAGCTGAATGTCTGTTATGTTGTTGAGTGGTCAGGTTGGAAATACAAAGCTAATTCACTGTACCTTAATTTGGAACTGACCTTTTTTGTTTGGTGGTTCAGTTCTTAGATCCCCCAGACGGCTGCAACAAAAAAAAAGCATCCCCTCAGGAACAGACAACACGACATCACTGGTTACAAAATATATACATTTATTCTTTTTGTTCCAGTCCAGTTGAAGCCCAAATCTCCAAAGACTTGCAAACTTGCTTTCATCTCTACCCCATTTTTTTCGGCTGTGCGTGCTTCCCGCACGTCCATCCGTCTCCAATCTCGGATGCTCATCCCCTCAAATCTAACTAACTCCAAAAATAACCCCGATCCGTCGACTGTTACGTCATACGCTAAACAATACGTATCCTTAACTCATCAACTGTCATTTGTAACCTAATGTTTATTCTATTTCTTTCAGCTAAAAATTCACACCTATAAACATAATTCTATTTTTAATAATTTCTGAAAGAATGTTGATACTCGTTTAAATTTTTACCTAACTAAATTATCAAAACATAATTCTTAACATAATAACTTATATTTTTGGTGAAATCCTGGCAATCGATGTATAGAGCTCAGAGTGCTCTATACAAGACGAAAATTGAACCTTAAATCTCCAGAAACGGAAAAGTAAAAGTTTACAATTGAATCTTGCCAAGTAGTTTATAAATTATGTCACGGTTCTGAGGTTACATCGATCGAAACGTTGTGAAAAAGGCTTTCATCCGAAATTCCATGCAAGTTTCCGAGTTCGAAAGAAAGATTCCTATGTTCGACAAGATTAACCTCAAGAATTCCGAGGTAATATCGACCGAAAAGTTGCGAAAATAAAACTTAAGATGAGGATAGTAGTCCGAAAAATCCAAATAACACAAATAATTCATCTTCCAAAATTTAGAAACGTAAAATTAAAAAGTTGTATATTGGGGCCCTACGCCAGTAAGTAGCGATTATGTTAACTAGTATGGATATCAGAAACGTAAATGGGTTTGTCTTTTTGTGACCGTTTAGAATCCATTACATTACAATCTATTATTAAAAATTATTAATTTCTTCACCCTCAACTGGGCACTTTTCTACAGGGAGAGGTTGCAAAAATCGTTCCTTCATGAAAAATTTACCATAAAAAACGTTCTTTGTTGAATTAATTAAAATATTAAAAAAAAAAAAAACACACCGTTATAGCTCAGTTGGTATAGTATTTTTTTTTGTTTTAGATTAAGTAAATAAAATGAAACGAGATTACGAAGGGAGTTTTTAAAAATTAGAGACAATTGAATTGGGATAAAATAGCGTAGTAACTTAAAAGATGGCGTCTAAAAATAAGAATAGAAAGTGATAAAATGGCGTCGAATTTACTTAATCTATCACGGTTATATTTCCAGACGCCATCTTTTTAATTTTATCGTCTCATTGTATCAATTTATTTACTTTATCACTTTTCATTTTTAGACGTAATCCACTACGCTAGTTTACTCTAATTTATTTTTTCTTATCATAAAATGTATATATGTATACATGCATCTAATTTACATAAGGAAAACACGCTGCTCTCTCTCCCATCATCATATATAGCCCCAAATCCTCCGATCCTCACGTCAGTGACCATCCCTCTTGAAAAAAGCCCGCATAAATCGGGCGAAACGTTGAGTATTCACGTCCTTCCACCTCCATTCTATTTCATATATATATATATATATATATATATATATATATATATATATATATAATTATAAGAGAAAGAAAATTAAAAGCGTAAGTTGAAATTTACACTAAAAATTTATTGTTCGACTGAATACTCCAAAAAAAAAAACAATTTATAAATTCCTTATTCCGCGGAGTCTCAAAGAATGCTATTCTTGCTATGCTTCTCATCAGAGGACAGAAACAAATCAGCTAATTAAGTATAGCATTCTTTGAAACTCCTCGAAATAAGGATTTTGTAATTTTTTTTTTTTTTTGTATGTGTGGAGTATTAAGTCGAACAATAAATTTTGATTGTAAAGTTCAACTTGCAGTTTTAATTTTCTTTCTCTTATAACAAGCTCTATTATTTGTATATTGAGCTTTTTTATTCGGTTGGGATTAAAATATCTATATATAAATACTTGGTATTTATATTAGATTTAAGTTTACCATTGTGTATATCAGGTAAACACTACATCTTTTAATTTCATTATATATATATATATATATATATATATATATATATGTATATATATATGTGTGTGTGTGTGTGTGTGTGTGGATGCCCGTGTGTCTCAGTGTATCTGAGTGTATATATATATATATATATATATATATATATATATATATATATATATATATGCTTGTGCTAGTGGGTTGAGGAAGACTCTACTTTGTCACGTTTTTCTTGCTCTCACAATTTCCACAAAGGTTTGTTAATTAGTTAACACACCGAATCAAAGCCGTTCTCAAAACAGGCGGCCTTAAACAAGCAAAGACAATCGAACACCTTTTTGGTTCAGAAGACGGCGAAAAGGTCTTGTTTTTTCTGCAGGTGTCAGATGACATTTCATAAGTTAGTGTTTGTCCGAGATGTCAGCGAAATAATTAGATTTGGCTCAAACGGAACACGCAGAACAAGATTGTCCTTATCAAGCGACAATTAAGGTCTTAATAGGCACATATGAATACACCGAAATTGGCTTGTTCTTTTATGTTATTGGGTTGGGATGTAAAGGTGGAGCTGGGGCGCAAAAGAGGGCCAGGTGGTCATTTAGGAGGTGAGAGGTGAGATGATTTGATCAGAGACCGGAAATGAAAAAAGGGGTACTCAGGACGAAAACCCCAAACAGGTGTTGTAAAAAAAGGGGGAGCAAAACTAGGACTAAATTACATTCTTAATCTATATATTAATACGACAGCGTGTGTGTTATTTTCTGTGTCACGCTTACATCCGGGTCGTTTAATTGTTATGTACTTCCATTTCTTGTCATAAATAATTTCACCAGGAATTCTTCCTAAGTTTTAGTTTTGGTTTCGATTATAGCTGATGGCACTTAAACCATCTACTTTTTTTTTATATATAAATAATTCTATCAAGAATTCTTCATAAGTTTTGGTTTCGGTCTCGATTATAGCTGATGACTACAGCATATTATTTCCATTGATTTGACTCTCGAGTATATATCCGACACAGTTAGACACAATTTATCAACCGAGAACCAATTAACTTTATATAAAAGCATATAAGATATCAACGGATACACACTCGAGAGTCAAAACAATGAAAAGAATATGCTGTTGTCCTCGGCCGATTATTGACACTTGAGTCATCTATTTTTTTTATAAACCATTTTATCAAGAATTCTTCATAAGTTTTGGTTTCGGTTTCGATTATAATAATGGCACTCCAGTATAATTTTATATATATATAAATAATTTTATCAAGAATTCTTCATAAGTTTTGGTTTCGGCTTCGATTATTGGTGAAGGAACTCAAGTGATATATATATATATATATATATATATATATATATATATATATATATATATATATACAGAGTGACCCCCAAAAACGGGCCCAACTCTAATAAGGGCCTCGTTTCTTAGTGTTTTGTCTTAATGAAATGAAACTTTGGTCATAACTAGTTTATTAGATTCAAAACATCACATCAAAACACTAGGGTCTTTGACTTTTTTTTTGTCCGTTCCACAGAATATGTTCTAGATGGCCTCCATTTAGCTTCTTTTTTTTGAGAGAGGGGGTCACCCTGTATATATATATATATATATATATATATATATATATATATATATATATATATATATATATATATATATATATATATTAGTGATGGGACGATTCCAATATTCTTCCCGATTCTGATACAATTGCCGATTCCGTAATACATTACCGATTCAAATAAAATTACTGATTCCGATTCCAATTCTTTATAAATCTCTAAATATTTAACTATATCGTTGTATTTTTTCTTCAATTACTGTAAGAATAAACATGTTTAAATGTCCAGATATTTTTCTAAATGTAAAAATGTACTTGTGTGGGACGCTTTATCGATTTTACCTTCACTGATATTTTAAAATCAATAAATATTTATTATTTTATCATTATTATCAGCAACGGAAGATTTTGCTTTAAACAAAATCAAATCAAAAACAAATTTTTTAAAATCGTTTTGGCATCGGAAACTCGGTACAAATTTTCCGATTCCGATACCGATTCCGATTAATCGTCCAAAATTGAGCGTATTGAGAAGTGATACGCGATTTACCATTAGCGTATAAAGTGATGCTCTTTGTGTAAACAAATCGAGCTTAGGTATTTCGGACGATGCCAAAACATCGTTAATTCACGACTCGCACAGCAGCCGTCGATTAGCGTAATGGTTAGTCGTACAGGCGATCGGGTTTCAATCCTGGCTTGAGGTAGGTGCCTGTCTAGCCACACCGATGAGCTGTGAAACAGGGAAACAGTGCTATATGTTGATGAATATATATATATATATGATTACTTCTTCTTGACAGAATTTTGCAATCTCTTCCTTAAGTTATACCGTTCATGTGCACGTAGATGTCTCTTCAACCCAGCTTTAGCCTGAAGTAAACGATATAGTTATTTATAGTCTCCCTCAAAAATATATCGTTGATGCAATCCTTGCTGTTTGGCATTGTAATGCTATCATTCAAGATTGGATTGATGCAATAATGATTCCAACTAATAAAGGAATGGGTACAAAATATGAGGGTGGTATAGAGGCATTAGCTTGCAGTGCGAAGGAGTTTAGCAAAGATTTTGTTAAATCGATTGCTGAAATTGATTTGTCCCTCTATCATCCCAGAAAACTAATGCGGTTTTAGATCTGACCGCGGCACAATGGGCATGGCACAATGGATATATATATATATATATATATATATATATATATATATATATATATATATATAACTACATAATTTACTCACATAAATTAATATACGAAAGTATAGATTTATGCGTAGACTTTAAGTATTTACTTCAAAAATGCTCAATACGTAGGTAGATCTAGCTAGTAATTTATAAAATATATATTATATTTTATAAATTACTATATATATATATATATATATATATATAGACGGATATATATATATATATTAAATATATATATATATTTATGTCCGTGTGTATATATATATATATATATATATATCCGTGTATATATATATATATTAAATATATATATATATATATATATATATGTATGTCCGTGTATATATATATATATATATATATATATATATATATATATACACACACACACATACACACACGGATATATATATATATATTAAATATATATATATGTATTTATGTCCGTGTATATATAAATATATATATATATATATATATATATATATATATATATCTCCGTGTGTGTGTATATATATATATACACACAGACATAAATAAATATATATATATATATATATATATATATATATATATATATATTTAATATATATATATATAATATTACGTGCATAAACGATATACACATCGACATGCATGTTTCTAGCTTTCAGCCTTCATTAGCTTGGGTGAGAGTGAGCATATATATATATATATATTTATATATATATATATATATATATATATATATATATATATATATATGCGTGCGTTAGTTATGAATATAATGTGGGTGCGTGTTTATATGTGGTATAGTGATATATATGATAACAAAATAAAATTTTACACTTTATGAACGATTTTCAGTATAACGTATTATAAAATGTGTTTGCAACACATCTGAAATGGTTATTTCTTTGCTTAGTTCATACCAATATTACGTACTGCGACTTTGAAAACTTTAATTATACAAAAGAGAGATTGCATAAGCTCGCAGTTGGCAGCATCATCTTTCTAATCTATATGGTTCATTGGTAGCGAAACACCGTATGTTTATACACCGGATGTATTGTATCCTTGAACTTTCCATACCCCCCTCCTTTAACCGATCTTCAGATCGTAACCCAATTGCAAACAAACCGGGGAAAACCTCTCCCAACACCCATCGTTATCAATTGAGGGAGACTTACTAATGGCGAGTTGTAACAACAATGCGCTTCGCTCATGCTCTTTAGCAAGCTTTGTTCGTAGTTGGCGCTTCTTTTGTATATAGCTTGATACTATTTATACATGAACCTCTTCTCGGCGCGGATAAGTTTACACGGCGAAGCAAATGAGTACAGGAATGCGTACAATGGAACGGCCAACAAACGTAAACTGTTGACAATTGAATCGGCCTTTTAGATTTATTGGCATCATCGCTCGATATCTTAACGTCGAATAGGCCGCTCTCAGGCACAATTTGCTGACTTGTTCGGGCCGCGCATCCAGCCCGCAGCGAAAGCCACCAAAGGATCGTTAATCGTGCATTTACGTACCCGTACAGCCTCCCACCCAGTAAACGCTGAACGTCTCCCCTCTTGGCCATTTTGTATCTTCCTTGGCAAATGCACAACTGAAATCGCAATGCATTCAGCGAATTATATATACTTTAAAAACACCGTCGAATAGAATGAGTATAACAGAATATCAGCATTACGAATCTGGTGTGTGGGAGTTTTTTTATTATTATTATTTATTTAAAGATTTCTTTTCAACTAAGAATAAGGTGTGTCTAAAATTACCTGAATTAAAATCGGAGTCGCCAGATCTTTCAGTTTTCGGCGTGTTATCCGCCGGTAGCTCTTAAAGGAGAACGCAACGAAAGTGGCCTTTTTTTTTTTTTACAAGTAGTGTCAGTACTTATGAAGGACCGAGGACGACGCGATCATAAGTACTAATTACGCTAGTTACTGGTAACTAGCTGACCGAAACATGGTAATGACTGTGTAGCAACATATTACTGCTTATGTAAAAACAAATAAAGAGTATACCTTGCTCTCCCTGGGTATTGAGCACTCTTGTATTAACCTTATTACACTTCATTGGTTAATTAACCTCTGGAAAACAATAACCTCAGACACACACACACACACACACACACACACACACATATATATATATATATATATATATATATATATATATATATATATATAAACTATTAGCGAAATATCTTTACGTATTCGCTGGTAGCTGAATAGGTAGACACTTAAAGTTTTACGATTTGTAGTCACAAATCTTAAAAACATACAATAAAAATATATGAAACTGTTTATGTGGAAAGTTCATTCAGGGTTTAAAGTTACAAAAAGGTGACTAACCTTATGCAAGGATATCCGGTGTAGAAAAGGGCGAAGATTTGCCGGTACGTTAAGCGGCTTGTGTCCGTTCCAATGATTGAAAAATGAAAAGCAAATCGTCAGAGAGTTAGGATTCCAAGAAGTTGAAGTCAAAATCGCTTCCATTTGGCTGGGTGGAGAGTTGAAAGTGAATTAAACAAAGGAAAAGCAGAAAGATGTGAAGAAGAGGGGAAACAAAAGTGAGGGCAGGGAAAGATATTTTGCTAATAATCTTTTCGTCTGATGAGAAGAAATAGCATTCTTTGAAACGTCACGGATTAAGGAGTATCCCAACTTTGGAGTATTCTACGGAATAATAAAAACTGTTTGTATGACTGTACTTTGCAACTTGGTTCTTATTATTATTTATCCTGAGCTCGACCATATATATATATATATATATATATATATATATATATATATATATAGAGAGAGAGAGAGAGAGAGAGAGACAGTATACAGAAATGAAAAAGCTCAATACAATCATTGAGGGTAGTAGAGTTCAGGATAAATAATAATAATAATAATAATAATAATAATAATAATAATAATAATATATATATATATATACATATATATATATAAATATATATATATATATAACCGAGGGCGTGCAATAAGTAATGCCCCTGACCCACTTCCCATAAAAGTAGAGCAACGAAACTTGGCACAGTCACTAGTCTTTCTCTACATAGGAACCACCCAGAGTTATGCATTTCTCCCATCGTTTGATGCAGCTCTGGAGACCGTTTTTGTAGAACACTCAACCTTGGTCCTCCAACCTCAATGTGACTTCAGAAAGCAAGGCTGAATCATCTGGGAAACGCTTTCTTTTCAAAAACAACTTCATGGCTGGGAAGAGGTGAAAGTCAGAGGGTACAAGGTCAGGAGAGTACGGAGGATGGGGAAGGATTTCATAACCACACGCCCATGCTTCTGATCTGGCGACATGTAAGTTGTGGACCGGAGCCTTGTCCTGCAAGAGGAGGGTACCTTTGCTGATCTTGCCCCGCCTCTTGATTTTGATAGCTTCCCTTAATTTCCTAAAAAGTGAAGTATAATAGGCTTCTGTAATTGTGGTACCCTTTGCCAGGAAATCTGTCATCACTACTCCGTCCTGGTCCCAGAAGACTGTGAGTATGCCCTTGCCAGCGGAGGGCTGCACCCTTGCCTTCTTTGGAGGTGGTGAGTCCAAGTACTTCCACTGCATTGACTGGGCTTTGGTCTCTGGATCATAGTGATGAATCCAGGTTTCATACTGTGTAATCAGTCTTTTGAAAAACGTTGACTTCTTGGCACATCTCCAAATTCATCCTCGACGCGTTCTCGGTTCTGGAATGGTGTGAGCAACCTGGGAATCCATCTGGCAGACACCTTATGCATATGCAAATGGTCATGAATGATAGTTTCCACAGACCCTGTACTAATCTTGACATCTTGGGTTATTTGCCGAATAGTAATGCGCCGATCTTCCAAAATGGCAGCCTAACCTTGGCGGACAGATGCCTCATCAATGGCAGAAGGGGGGGGGGGCAACCAGGTCTGGGAGCTGTTTCCACAGACTTCCGGTCATGTTTGAATTCACGATGCCAGCATTTTACAAGGACATATGATTGGGCATAATCACAATAAGATTCTTTCATTTCATCAAAAGTCTCTTATGGTGTGCGTCCTTTCAAATACAAAAACCGGATCACTGCTCGATATTCAACAGGCTCCATCTCATACCTGACTCAGTTCAAACACCTGTAAAACCGAAACCACAATTAGTTTAGAGCTGTAATTTTCCACATAACCCATAGAGATATAAATCATTGCACATGCAAAATTTCAGTAAGATCAGACAACTGGAAGTGAATCAGGGGCATTACTTACACACACACACACACACATATATATATGTATGTGGATGACTATATATATATATATATATACATATATATATATATATATAACTTGAGTTCCTTGAGACATAATCAGAACCGAAACCAAAACTTCCGAAGAATTCTTGATAAAATTATTTATAAAAAATAATAGATGACTTAACTGCCATCAGCTCTAATCGAAACCGAAACCAAAACTTATGAAAAATTCTTGGTAAAATTATTAATGACAAGAAATGGAAATCCATAACAATTAAATGACCCGGAGGTAAGCGTGACACAGAAAATAACACACACGCTAGCGTATTAATATATATAAATATATATATTACCTTTTTTCCCCGCAATCAGAATTCGATAGTAAATTCGATCAACGATAGTTAACTTAATATGTGGAGAAACTTAGTCTATTTTAACGCGATTCATATGAATAATAATGAATAATAGAGGGTTCTTTATACGGGAGGGGATAAAAATGACTCTTTGATAATATTGCGATTTTTCGTTATTGTATATTAAAACATGTTTTAATCTTTATCTTTTTATTAGCTGTTTTTTTTTCTACCGTTTGTTTCTTTTTAATTCATTATTTCTTTTTTTAATTCATATGTTTTATCTTTTCCTTTTTGACATACTTTTCTGTTTTCTTTCTACTTACATAAGCTAGCTTTTCATTGGGTATTTTTCTTATATTTTATTCGTTTAATATTCGTTTCCTAGCGCCATTTTCTCTTCTTTTTTTTCAGTTATATTTACAGGCTTTTTATTTTTATTTTTTTTTTTTGTTGTTTTCTTTACACTTTGAACATTCACTAATGAAAAAGCGAATTGACGTTTTCACATTTGTTTTTTAATATTCTCCTTCCGAGGATTTGTAAAAATGAACCGAAGAGTAAAGGAATATGGCTTCCCCTGACAAATGTCACACTTCACATGCAAACATTAAAAGACTTGCATGTCATTGTTAAATAGAAAAAAAAAAGGTCCGTTTCGGTAGCGAATTCCTCCGCAATTTTTCTAGTCAACTCAGAGCAATTATTATTATCGACAGTTTGGGAATACAACGTTAGAATAAAAACTATCGACTTTAGAGGGCAAGGAGTTTCTCATCAAATCGAACTCACAAAACCTTAAATCGAAATCATTCGATTGGCTAATCAAGAAAAGCCAATTCAACTTCTTGTTGTGGTGCGTTGAGAATATCAGCAGACAATAAGGATTTGTTAAAAGAAAGTAAAAAAAAAAAAAAGATGGCGTAAAAAAAAATGAATTCTGGCTTCAGATGTAGATTTTTTTCTTATTTTTGCAAGAAATTTTCTTTTGTGTATCAATATTGGAGCCTTTGTCAGAATAAAAGTAATATTGAATAAAGAATATGTTTCCTTTATTCTCTTATTTATTTCACACAAAAATATATGGCAATCTCGGTGCGCGGCTAGAGAAATCATGGCTTATCCCTATCAAGCCTGAGTCTATCAATATGATAGAAAAATACGGAAATAGTCGTTTGAAGCTACACAACAATAAGTACGTAATAAGGGATAACACACATATGTATATATATATATATATATATATATATATATATATATATATTAAGAAGTATATGTGGTAAAAAAACAAGGAGAAAGAGTGCTCATTAAGTTTGTAGAGCGAAATATGTTTTTTTTTATGATTACAACCTCAAGTGCATTAATTTAATTCATTACAAATTGTTTCAATAGTCAGGATAAAAATTATACGTCTATATCGTCAGATAATTTCAACTTTATCCTGCCTATTGAAACAACTCTAAATAAATTAAGGTAATACACTTGAGGTTGCAACAATAAACACACGCGCAAACACATACACGCAAACACACACACACACATACACACACACACACATATATATATTAATATATATATGTACATAGATAATTACATAATATATATACATACATAATATACATATATATATATACATACATAATAAATATATATATACATATATATATACATACACACAAATATATACATATATATATAGGCACACATAATAAATATATATATATACATATATATGTATACACACACACACATATATATATATATATATATATATATATATATATATATATATATATATAGGCACACACATATACACAAACACGTGAATTTTTTGTGGTAATAGTTGCACAATCTCTAACCACATCTATCCTGGATCGACACCAGTGGTAAATGGAGGTTCAGGACGACGGGAAACAATGCTGAGATAAGCGGAAAGCACATACAGGGCGTAGAATTCCCAAAGGGTAACCCATCCGGTACTAGCCAGATTCAATGTTGCTTAACTTCGACGAGAACCGGTGTGTCGACGCGATTATGCCGTATATGTATAATTATATACATACAAATAAAAACATGTACATATTATATATACATATACACATATGATATACATATATGATGTACATATATATATATATATATATATATATATATATATCTACATACATAATACGCACACACGCGCGTGCACACACACAAACACACACACACAAATATATATATATATATATATATATATATATATATATATATATATATACTAGCTGTATCCGGCCACACGTTGCTGTGGCTCAGTTTGTTAAAATTGAATACATTCCTAAAGAAAAGTTGCATGTTGTTCGTTTATTTACTTTTATTATTTTTTGCAATTTTTTTAATCAATAAAAGTTGTTTTTTCCCCCAAAACAAGATTAATTTTTTACAATAAATTGTTAGGTGAAAGTTTTTTTTTTTTCAGGAAAACTTGCACTTTTTTTTTAAAGAAATTTGGCAGTAAACGTTTCTCTTTGAAAACGGAATTTTTATTATAATAAGAACAGATGAATACTTTACATGAACACTGTAAATAGTTATGTGAATGTAGAGAAAAGTTTGATTCTTTTTTTCAAGAGAATGTACAAATTATTTTTTTAACAGATGTTCAGAAAATAAATAGAAAAATACTTCCATCATTAATTATGCAGAAAAATAAATAAAATGCTTATTTAGTGTTTCAACATTATGCTTATAAATTACGATAAAACTTGCTGTGTATGCACTGTTTTACGGTTGTTGTAAAAATGGAACGGAAATTTAAATTTCGCTCCGTTTTAATCTTTCTTAATTTTTTAATTGTGCCCCCCAAACGAATATAATCAAAACAGTAGCATTCAACAATTGTACTTTATGTATATAAAACACAAAATATTTAAAAAAAAAAAAAAAAAGTTAATAACGAAAGGGAAATAATTCCATTTTTAAACGAAAAAGTCAGTTTGGTATATTTTTTTGTTATTTTTTTACATAAGTCCAGCTTACCATTCACATTGGAAATGTCAAGATTTATAGGTTGTCGGGTACGTTTACAACGAATAAACACTCCAATTTAGTAGATGTATCAGAATTTTTGTAGGAATTTTTGACACCCCTATCACGAAACTGCGAATAAAATATAAAAAAAACTCGTAATGTCTCCTTTAAAATTGGGTTGTTTATTTTCTTTATGGATTATACTTCCAAAATAAACTATTAAAGTTGTTTTAAAAGTAATAGGAATATTTTCTTTTATTTTTTAAAAAACAGTAATGAATTTTACGAACTCAATATTTTTCAATTTTTTAACTTTAAAAATCTATCAAAATTTTTCTATTGATTCTATTTTTACAATATTTTCAGGATCAATGTGAAATTCTATACTCTTTCCAATAAACCGAATATAATATTTTAGGCAAACGTTTTTTTTAATTCACGCCCCCCCCATTTTCAAGTGTCTGGTAAAAAGTAAATAATTAATTTACTCACCAAAGTTTTATATATCACAAATTGAAGAGAAAAGATCAATAAATGATATATTCAAATTTAAAACAAAAAAAGTAGTGTTTTTTAGAAATTTACCTGTAAAGTTCGAAGTTTGTTTTTTTTAAAACCACGTTGTTTGTTTTTTCTTTTGTTTTTTTTTGTTTTTAATGAAATCTTGGTCCTTGCTCCTTTAATTGAAAAAAAATAGGGCTTGAATTACATTTTTCGAGTAGTTATAAGCTCGGAAAGACAGAGGGTCGAATTATTTACGCCTCCCATTTTGAAATGTCTATTAAAAAGTAAATAATTAATTTACTCACCAAAGTGTTATATATCACAAATTGAAGAGAAAAGGTCAATAAATAATATATTCAAATTTAAAACAAAAAAAGTAGTGTTTTTAGAAATTTAACTGTGAAGTCCGAAGTTTAAAATCTTTTTTAAAAAAAAACACGATGTTTGTTTTTTGTTTTGTTTTTTTTAATGAAACCTTGGTCCTTGCTCCTTTAATTGAAAAAAAATAGGGCTTGAGTTTTTGAGGAGTTATAAGCTTGGAAAAACGGGGTGGAATTATTCACTATTTTTCACGAAATTTCTGCCACACCTACCAATCTACCCATGTTAGAACGGCTTTCGGAATAGGCACCCCTAACCTTGCCAGCATACCCGAAAAGCTATAAAAGTTGACGTGTCGAATATGAGCTATGAGTTGGACGTAATGTAAAAATGTACCGAATTTAAAAGGGAACGAAATTCAAATTTCCGTTCCATTTTTACAACAACCGTAAAGCAGAGCATTCTATGCAAATTTTACCTAACTTACTGTATTAATGCTTTTTTTTAAGCAAAAAAAATATTTAGGTTTGGCTATAAATTCCTAACTCATTTCACCCTAAATAATTTAGGTGACTGAAATAGGAATCTAATTGAATCTTTAATTTCCTGAATAGTATGCGAGAAATTCATTTTTCTTCGAGTTATATTGAATTCATTTTTTCGGAATGTTCTTGTAAAAATAATTTTTTTATTGTTACAAATTACGATGCTTTATTTAAATAAAAAAAGCAAAAATAAATTATTGCATTTTTTATTTACTACTGAAAACTATAACTTTAGTAAAGGTATTTTTTGTTTAAACAAGATAAAAACATTTTCACTAAGAGTTAAGTAAAAATAATTCGTTCATTATATTCTGCGATCCTTATTTGATAAATACTGAAATTTTCATTAAAATTGGTTAATTTCCTGATTTTTGGTGAATTTTTAAGTAAAGGGAGGGGTCAAAATGTGTATACACTTTAAGCGTCGGCATTCATTTTTTTCTGTTGCTACCATTTTTCGATGAATATTTGATAGGAAAACGACCACGTGTGGTTAATTTAAATCAAATTTCAATCACATGGTTACATTATTAATAATCATGTGATTACACCCATTGAAAATTTACCGATATTGTAAACATATTCTGTTTACATTAAGCCTGTGAGACTAAAATATCCTTTTCTGAGATTAAAAAAAAACCGCGAGATCAGGAGAAAGAAATGTCCAGAAAATCGCTAGATTTTTAACTTTTATCATCTGAAATTTTAAAAAATCGCTAATTCCCCCCGCCCCCAAAAAACTCCATATTTTAACTTCCTACAATAAAAAAAAATATAAATATAGTATATTCAATATATAAAATGTTCCCTGTTTTCTCACTATATGTTTTTGGAATTATATTGAAGCGGTTAGCTTACATGTTTTTCAGAGAGGGTATTTTTTTTTTTTTTGCAAGAAACAAATTATAAACTCAAACTTTTTATAATAAAAGTTAAATTGAAATATACTGCAAAAAACTAAACATTGGAGGTTGGAATGCCCCCCCTCACTTGAAATGTACTTGAAAAAATCGATTTTATAGCGAGATTTAAGAATGGTTAGCCGAAAAAAGGTGAAAAACAAAACAAATAATCAATAAATAATTGTTACCAAAGGCAATAAATGCTACTTTTTTTTTTACTTACATAAATGAGTTTATTTTATGTTTTAAAGTATTTTCAAGCGCTTTTCTTTATTTTTTAATCTAAAAATGCAGGTGTGTGGGTGCTAAATATCTCCAGATTTTCTAGAATTCCCCACTAGATTGCAAACGAAATCTCCAGATTTAGCAGGAAAACCGCTAAATTGGAAACACTGGTCACGTGACAGGAAGCGGTAATAAATAATTGTCCCTAAATAAAAAAAACTGGCCTATCGGTAAAAAGAAAACCACCTATTTATCATAGAAAAAATTAAGTATAATGGTATAATTAAAAAGAAATATATAAAAACACACACAGATATAGGAAACATATTATACCAAAACGTGGAAGCCATCCGTCCAGTGGTTTTTTAGACTTTTAATTGCGAACGAACCAAAAGTTACATTTATATATATATATATATATATATATATATATATATATATATATATATATATGGTTTCCTTCAGTCTTGACAGACTATGGATACTCACTGTAAGAGTGACTGCGCGTGACATTTTTATGGCAAGAGTTGCGCAATCCTAAAGCACACCTATCCTGGGTCGACATTGTTGAATACCACTGGTACCTAAAGGTTCGGGGCGATTGGAAACAATGCTGAGATTAGTGGAAAGTACATATAGTGTCTAGAATTCAAAAATGGTCATGCATCTGGTACTAGCCAGGCTCAACGTTGCTTAACTTCGTACAAAAAAGATTCAACATTAGAACAAAATATTCAGAAAAAAGAGAGTGACTAATTTAAGACTTTGTTTCTTTATTTACTTAGATTTAACTGACATAGTCCTTTATCAAATACATACATATACATACATATACATATACATATGAATATGCATATACATATGCATATACAATATGCATATGCATATACATATACATATGAATATGCATATACATATGCATATACAATATGCATATGCATATACATATACATATGCATATACATATACATATGCATATACATATACATATGCATATACATATACATATACAATATGTATATGCATATCGGAAATTGGGAGTCGAAAAATTCGGAACGTTTTTATGTATCGGACTCTGTATTGGAATGGAAAAAAAGTCGTTTTCTCGATGCCAAATCCGATTCTTTTAACTATATTTTTGTATTTGATTTTGTTTTAATAAACTAATAAATATTTGATTTTAAAACTACCAGTAAATAATCTTTAGACAATTCACACAAGTTTAGTTTTACGTTTGCAAAAAAAGTATATGCATATGTAACATGTGTTTTGCGACAGCAACTAAGACTATGACATCAGCATATTCTTTTTATTGTTTTGACTCACGAGTGTGTATCCGTTGATATCTTATAGGCTTTTATATATAGTGATATGGTTCTCGGGTGATTAACTGTGTCTAACTGTGTCGGATATATACCGGAGAGTCAGAACAATATTAAGAATATTTTGTTGTCATAGCACTAGTAATAATTAGCGCTAGAACAACAGTATATTCTTTTCATTGTTTTGACTCACAAGTGTGTATCCGTTGATAACGTATATGCCTTTATCTATAGTGATGTGGTTCTCTGGTGATTAACTGTGTCTGTGTTGGATATATACTCGAGAGTCATAATAATGAAAAGAATATGCTGTTGTCATAGTAATAACATCTCTAGAGTTAAATATTTAAAGATTTATAAAAAAAAAAAATATCGGAATCGGAACCGTTAATTTTATCGAAATCGGGAATAATATGGGAATCGTGCCATCACTAACGCACACACACACACACACACACACACACACATATATATATATATATATATATATATATATATATATAAGAGCAAATAGTTAATAAAACATTTTAAAAACACTTTGAAAAAGAGTTAAAAACATATCTAATCTGAAAATGAAACACTTAATAAGTGGATAGTCCTTAATCCGCGGAATTTCCAAGAAATACTTTCCTTCTCATCAGAGGGTAGGAATTAGCAAAATGCGGAATTGGATTTTTCATACAAAAGTATTTGATGAAAATGCAAGTAAGTAAAAACCTTACTTGATAACAAAAAGTGAAGCAGAGGGAATATGGTGAAGAAAAAGGTGATTTAACGTGAACGGATAGTCTGGTGAAAGGTAAATTTTATTTTATTTATATATATATATATATATATATATATATATATATATATATATATATATATATATATATATGTGTGTGTGTGTGTGTGTGTGTGTGTGTATACATACATACATACATACATAACTGTACAAGTATATATATACGTACATATATATACATATACATATAGATATATACAAATACATATATACATTTATATTCATAGATGCATACACGTAATATACATAACTACACACACACATATATATATATACAAATATATAAATACCTACATATATATACATATATATATACATATACATATCTACATACACACACATACAAGCACACACACACACGCACACACACACATACATATATATATATTTATATATATATATGTATATATATATATATATATATATATATATACATATATATATTAGGAAAAGTACCTGTCGTTGACTGAGTTAAAAAAAACAGCCTACAGAAAATGGACTCTGATTTATGAAAGTATGATAGGTTATGAAAAGAAAGGGTTGTAAAGAGATAGCTTCGAATTTGGTGGTATCAAAACCAAAGCAAAATATGATGAAAGTAAAAATAAAATAGATAAACCCCATAATTTATTATACCATACCTGTTCACACTGAAACACTTATCACAATATTCTGTGGATCTATATTAAAAAACCTTGTAAAACTTTGTGACATATTTCCATTCTATGGAGGTTAGGCGCGAACGAACACCCCATAATTTTATTATACCATATTTCTTCAAACTGAAACATAATTATCAAAGTATACTTACGCAGATAGACATGAAAAGTCTTTATTAAAGTTTGTGCCATATTTCCATTCTATGGAGGCCAGGCGCGAACGCAGACCCCACAATTTTATTATAACATCCCTATTTAAGTTGAAACACACTTATCAAAGTATTATTATTTACATCTATATCAAAAACACTTGTAAACGTTTTTTTTTAATTTTTTAATTTTTTATTTCCATACTTTGTGGACCAGGCGCCTACGCAGACCTCACAATTTTAATGAATCATCATTATGCCAGTTCAAACATACCCATTTCTGTGTCTCGATACATCTTCTATCGTTGTATGTGATCAGTTTTTTATAATAGTCAACTATATAGGAGCCTATTTGTGACCAGACGTACACACAGACGTTCAGCTTTATATTATGGATATATATATATATATATATATATATATATATATATATATATATATATATATCAAAATTTATGTATTTAAATTTTATGATTTGAAAAGGTTAACAATCAAATATAGAATTTTTTATTCTTTGAAAGCAAAGAAGACAATTGCATAAATCTATTTCCTTAATGCATGAGTTTTCGATGCTTATCATCTCCTCAGAGGAAAAATATTAGCAAATGTTTTTATTTGTTCTCTTATTATGTGTTAAAAGCAATAAATATAGAAAATTAAACTGTTAAAGTTTTTTGACACATTTTAGATACATAGAATAAGGGGATTGGACATTGAGACAGAAAAATGGTAGTGTAATTTAAATCCAAAACGAATGCGAAATCTTGAAATGGAAAATCCTGGTAGTAAGGAGGTAAAGAGATCCAACGCGTCTTGTAATCCTTCCAAGGTATTAGGTTGGGATTACATGCAAACATATTTCTTCCCTTCGTTTCGTCTCTGATTGAATAAGAAATCCGGCAAAATATTTGTTTTTATATATATATATATATATATATATATATATATATATATATATATATATATATATATATATATATCCGGTAAAGTTGTTTTTTTTTTTTTAATTTTTAAAGATTGTAAAAATCTTTTTTAAAAATTAGCTAGATCTTTTTACAGATAAATGCAATTTAACGACCCGTATATAAGAAAATTGCATTTTCTTTTTAAATAAATAGAAAAAAGGGGGGTTAATATGAATATCAATACATACAAAATAAAAATATAAGAGTATAAATTCGTATGCGAATTAGGTGACGTCACGAGTATCATTTTTCTAGTTCAACTTTTCAGTATTCTAAAAGGCACACAAGTTATAAAGAATCTGCGTATTTTATTTACAAAATAATTGAAAAAAATTAATTCCCAAAAATAGATTAACTAAAATAATTAATAAGAACTCAGTGAAACTTTCGTTCTCAAACCCTGCCTATTTAGCCAACACTATAATATACTCTCTGATAACGGTAAGATAAACAAAATAAAGATAACAATAATCTGCTGGATCCTTCAGCCTCACTTTTCTTTCTCACTTTAAGACGGAACTTTCTTTAAGAAAGGACTTTTTTCTCCTCTCACCGTTTTCTCTGCTTGAGCAAACGCACAGTCGCCTATCCGTCCGAGTTCGATCTTTTATTCCTGTCAAATCTCGGGAATTCTCGCGGTTAGTCTCGCTCTCTCATAAAAGCAAGTTATACAGAATTTGCGTAGATAATTGGTAGCATGGGAATTATTCCCATCCAAATCGTTAGCTTTATACTTAGGGCTAGGACAACAGCATATTTTTTTCATTGTTTTGATTCTCGGGTGTGTATTCGTTGATATCTTATATGCTTTTATATAGAGCGATTTCCTTGGTTGATTAAATGTGTCTAACTGTGTCGAATATATACTCGAGAGTAAAAACAATGAAAAGAATAGTCGGTTGTCATAGCCCTAGTAATGAATTATTCGGACTGCTCTTCTAATCTTTAGTGTTATTCTCGCTACGTTTCGGCCGATGTAACATGCAACATTCTTCTGGTGCATCCTGTCGAATGCGGGAATCTTTATGCAATTTCGAATGGAACTCTTTATTAAATGTATGGGATTAACATACACTAGCGACACCAGAGAATCTGCGGTGTAACTGTCAATAACTAAGTAGAATTCAGTTCTCAGTGACATTCTTTTGCAAGCTGAAGGTTCAATCCTATTTGCGAACGATACTAAGAATGCAAGTACACATTACTAAAGAACGGTATTAATGCTGGAGTCCCTCAGGGGTTCATCCTAGGCCCAACTCTCTTCCTAATCTACATCAATGATCCTCGTAGACATTTATGCTGACGACACTGCCATCTATGGCAATACATCAAAAACCGTAAACGACCAAGTTCTCTCCGATTCTCTCTCCTCTGATCTTGAGCACGTGGTACAATGGTTAGTTACTTTTAATGCATCTGGAACCAAGCATCTGTCTTTACATCATCAATACTCTGATCCTCATCTGGCATCAATTGAGATGAATAGCTCTGATCTTGGGGAGGCTCCAATTTTTAACAAACTTCTGGAATAAAATGGAGCACGTACATCAAATCTGTTGCCAAGGTCGCTGGGAAAATGGTGGGATCCTTCTATCGATCCAGTAGATATCTCACTGCTAATGTAATTCTCTACCTATATAAGAGCCAGGTACGTCCAAGGATGGAGTACTGTTGCTACATCTGGGCAGGAGCTACTAAAATATCTTATCCCGTCTTGAATGTTCAAACTAGACTTCATAGCCTAGTGGGGGATGCCCTTTTCTCTTCTCTGCAACCTCTTTCTCACAGAAGATACGTTTCGAGCGTGTCTTTCGTTATTTTCATGGCAAGTGCTCGTCTGAGCTTCAATCTATTGTCTCCCCTCGCCAAACTTTCACGAGAAACACACGTTTAGCTAAAAACACTGTCAATAATTTCTCCCACTCTTTATCCGTGCCTAAATCTAAACGTAGATTCCATGAACAAAGCTTCTTTCTCAGAACTGAACACCTGTTGAACTCTTTTCCATTTGCCTGCTTTCCGGCTAATTATAATATGGTCGTCTTCAAGTCCAACGTAAACAAGTTCTTGATGAGCCGTTCCTCTTAACTAATCCAATTTAACAAATTTCCACTACCAATAATTACAACGTCACTGTTCCATTGACCATTGTACACTTATTAACCCTTATCCTCGAGTTGCCTCTGGGACTTTATGAGTACTGACTTATTTGTAAAAAAAATTACGCGATCTTGGCTTGCCAGAAAAGAGCATGTTAATCGTATGCATATATATATATATATATATATATATATATATATACAGGATATATACATACATATATACATATACATACCTATAAATAAAAACCAAAAGCGTTCTTAGTTTATTTATTTATTTGCGAACTATTATCCTCATCTTTTTTAGTTGTTGTTTCGCGAAGTTTCGGCCAATTATGCATCTGGTCATCATCAGGTGGTTAAACGCGACGGGATAGGAATGTCGAATCCGCCAAGCATATCCGCAGCAATTACTACCATTCATAGTCGTTGTCATCTCATCCAAGTTTGGCCAACTAATCCTCTGACCGGCTTTGGGTGGGATTGAAATCGCTACCTTCAGACAAAACTCATCTGGAATCGTAGATATTCAGCATCTCGGTAATCTCCAAAAATACCGTTAGGGCTTACAACATGGCCGCCAGAAGAGTCAACAAAAAACTGCGAATAAAATATATAAAACTCGTAATTTCTGTTTTTAAAGTGGGTTGTCAATTTTCTTTATGAAATATACTTCCAAAATAAACTATTACAGTCGTTTAAAACATAATAGAAGTATTATTTTTTATTTTTTAAAAAACAATGTTTACAAAATGTCTACGAACGTTCGTAGACATTTTGTAAACATTGTTTTTAAAAAATAAAAAATAATACTTCTATTATGTTTTAAACGACTGTAATAGTTTATTTTGGAAGTATATTTCATAAAGAAAATTGACAACCCACTTTAAAAACAGAAATTACGAGTTTTATATATTTTATTCGCAGTTTTTTGTTGACTCTTCTGGCGGCCATGTTGTAAGCCCTAACGGTATTTTTGGAGATTGCCACAATTTCATTATGCAAACTACTCATCTAAAAAAAAAGAATTCCAAATTAATTCAATAAAAAAGGTTCGAAATTCTGTACACATTTCCGAGTTCGATGAGATACACCCAAAGAAGGTCAGAGGTTACAACGGTCGAGACTTCAAGGCGAAAACAGTATTTGAAACAATGCGCATATTTCAGATTATCAATCCTCGTCTCCAAACTTCATAAACATATTCAAATCAAGCTAAAAATTACTCATTAACAGCATTTAAATATCAAAACGTCAACTTCATATTATTTCGATTCATCGGACTACTGTTCTCAACTTGAGTGGTAGTTTCACAACGTTTTGGTCGATCTAATCTCCGACTTTCTTCAGGTGTATCTTGTCAGACACGGGGATTTTTTTTCTGTCGGGCTCGGAAATTTGCATGTAAATTGCACGGAAGCCTTTATTTAATTCACAGGGGTAGAATGTTCTTATTCCGTCATCTGTATATAAGTAATTCCTAAATAATTCGCAGTTGTATTTTGCGGTCGCCCACGCTGAGAATTGAATGTTTAATCTTCAAGAGATTATCACTTTTAAAATTGATTTTTCAAAGTACTCTTACCACTGCGCCACGAACCGTTCTCGTACGAATTTTGGAAGCCTCAACTCTATTTAATTTCTAGCTGTATATCTCAGTATCCATTACTAATTATTATTAGTATATCTTACTATATATATATATATATATATATATATATATATATATAAATATATATATATAAGTGTATTTTTATAAATTTATATATTATTGTTATTGTTTTTTTTTTTATTTCTGTATATATTATCTATTATTTAAAACTAACGCTTCCCATATTGTGTTAAATTCTATATTAGGTTTATTAAAGAATACAGCACATTAATAAAGACCACTACAGGAATAATATATATATATATATATATATATATATATATATATATATATATATATATATATACTAGCCTGGGTGCTCGGTGTTGCCGGGTGTGTTGAGCAAAAAAAAAGTTGTAGTAGGCAGGCTCGAACCCGTAACGCCAAGGCGGAAAAGAAAGTGGAGATGTTTGTAAGGGTGTTGGTTGAGCAAAAAGAAAAAAAAAGGAAAATTAAGAGTGTAAAAATAAGTGGTAGTAGGTTCGAACCCGTACTGCGAAGGAAGAAAAGAAAGTAAAGAAAAAACGTAACGCCTTAGCTGTTGCGCCCATCGCGAAACCGGAAATGACGTAGGCTTAAATTAAGGCTAGACAATCGAAAAGAGGCGATGACTTTCGAAAAATCTAGCCCTAAATTGTCTAGCCCTAATTTAGACCTATGTCAATTCCGTTTTGGCAATTGGCACAACAGCTAACGCGTCACGTTTGTGTTTTCTTCACTTTCTCTTCCACCTTCGTGGTACGGGTTCGAGCCTGCCTGTCTATCACTATTTTTTTCTTTTTTTTTTTTTTGCTTAACGAACACCCTTACACACCTCCACTTTCTTTTTCGCCTTCGTGTACCGTGTTCGAGCTTGCCTTCTTCCTACAACTTTTTTTTTTCTGCTCAACACACACCTACAAACACCCGGGCAACTACAAACAACCCAGTCTAGTATATAATATTGGAGCGAGTCCATATTCTTTATTGATATGCGCTATCGTTATTATCGTGCGGATATTTTAAAACATTTTCAAATGAGTCGCAAAGAAAAGGTGATTCTGGTCTCCCCCGTCTGTCCCCTTATCTTCATGTCTCCAAATAACCTAGTGTCTACTTTATAGTCAAGCTGTCTATCTCTTTCCGTTCCGTCCAAAGGACATGGTATTCAACCAAGTGCTTGGCAATACAAACCAATAACGGATTTAGGTATCAACACATGTTGGTGAGGAAACATTGAATTGAATTCATTTATATACAAATGTTCCCGTTTATTAATTCCACCGCTTTTGCCGGCGATGGACTTAATGTCAAGAGATGTTAACGATACTCAAACGCCTTCAATGGACGCTGTTTCTATCTAAGTCGATTAACACGGTTTTCTTTGTGCGTCTATCGGTAGCATATAGCCAGGCCGGCGCGTGTTCGGAGCGTTGCTTTCACGCTTTGGAACGTGTACGGAAAAACGCCGGCTTTATCCGCCGCCATTGACCCCGGAGTTAACCGATTTGCGACACAGTACAGAGCAATTTTGTACACCGAGATGCAATTGAATGGGAAAATTAAAATGACGATGACACCAATCGATTTATTCGTCGGTAAATCCACAATGGGTTCCAAGCACAAATGAGATGGCGTTCGTGTCGGTCACGCCTTTTATGAATTCTTCTCGCTAATAAGTAATAATAATGAAATGTAGTATCGGTGACGATACAATATACATGGCGATAGTTATATTGAAACGAAGTATAGATATAATTCTATATGAAGTTTGCTGTGTGTATACTTTATATATATATATATATATATATATATATATAGTGTGAATAAAATTGATGAAGATAAAAAATAATCTTTATATAACAATCAATCAAAATACAAAAATCTCTGTGGAACAAATCATAAAATCATATAGAAAATGAAAGATGACAGTTAAAAGTTAAAAGAAACATTTTATTGATCATTTAAATCAAAATTTATAATTACTATTTTATATATAAATATATATATATACATATATATATACACATATATATACACATATATATACACACATATATATACATATATATATATACATATATATACACATATATACACATATATAAATATATATATATATACACATATATATATGTATATCAATCACATTACTAAATATTAAATTAGCTCTAGGATATAAACCTATCGAGCTTATTATATATCTAAATTACAACGAGCACTTTTTATTTCGCTGTATTGTAATTAAACTAGTAATTTTACTATTGCATTAAAATACACTCTGCTCCTTAGACTATTGTTTTAATCTCCTTTAAATTATATATATATATATATATATATATATATATATATATATATATATATATATAGAATAAAATAGATGAAGATAAAAAATAATCTTTATATAACAATCAATCAAAATACAAAAATCTCTGTGGAACAAATCATAAAATCATATAGGAAATGAAAGATGACAGTTAAAAGTTAAAAGAAACATTTTATTGATCATTAAATCAAAGTTTATATATATATATATATATATATATATATATATATATATATATTTATATATATATACAATCCTAATCAAAATCATAAGACCACTTAAGAAAGTAAGCGTTTACGCATATTATCGAATTTTTAATCAAACAAATGGTTGAAACCATTGCCAAAAGGGAAAATATGAAGGAAAAAATGAAATCTGCTTCATTCGAAACCTTAACCCTGATCTAATAATTATTTAATAAAAACAAACATTTTCACCTGGTCAAAATGATAAGACCACTGATAATTTATCTAACAAAAGGCAATTATAAATCACTAAAAAAGGGTCTCAGTATTTAGTATAGCCTCCATTATTACGAATTACTTCAAAAAATCTCTTCGGCATGCTTGCGACTAAGTGTTTTATCAGTTGTGAAGGAATTTTATCCCATGTGCTGAAAACTGAATCAGAAAGTTCCTTTATCAAATCATAATGGGTTCCATCCTTAAACACTTCTTTTGCCATCCATCCCCAAAGATTTTCAATGGGATTGATGCCCGGAGAACATGCTGGATGATCTAACAATTCTATATTATTTGAAGAAAAGTATTCTCGTGCTTGTCGAGAAGTGTGTATCGCAGCTGGAAAATCCAATTTCTTCCACACAGACGTAGACCTTCAGTCCTGATAGGAGCATTTTCAAGCATTGAAATGTATTTCAATGATGTTTGCCGGCCTTTAACTACTTGCAACTTTGGGGTCCCAGCTGACGAGAAAGCATCTCAGATCAATAAAGACCCTCCTCTACTGTGCCGAGTTGAAAAAGTCTCTTTGGGCAAATTTTTATCATGCCAATAGTGTTGAAATCCATCTGGACCATCTAGATTAAACTTTTTCTCATCGGCGAAAATTACATTTTCCCACTTCTCTTCATGCCAAATCTGGTATTTGGCGGCATATTTAAGTCGGTTAGTTTTGTGCTGTTCAAGAAGACGTGGTTTCTGCAGTTGCTTTAAATGATTGAAACCCTTAATTTTCAGATGCCTTCTGATGGTTTTAGGACTACATTCTGCTGCTGTTTGGCTTTTCAATCGACTTGAGCTCATACTGGAGTTTTTTTTTTGTTTTTTTGTTTTTTAACTTCTTCTGATACGGCGATCCAGTGATGGGGTTATTATTTTATTTTTTTTTTTTTGGTCGACCTGGACTCTTTTTGTGGCCATATTGATCTGGATTTCTTAAAAAAATTGTGATGACCGTTTTGCTACGATT
Organism: Euprymna scolopes; assembly: GCF_053919585.1. Lineage (NCBI taxonomy): Eukaryota > Metazoa > Mollusca > Cephalopoda > Sepiida > Sepiolidae > Euprymna > Euprymna scolopes. The sequence continues at coordinate 106,916,207 of NC_136498.1, forward strand.
CACTTCGTTTGCAATGGATCTATGGGAGAATCCACCCCTATTAAGCTCAAGGTCCTTCCTCTCTCAAACTCTTATAATGGTTTCCCTTTTGCCATTTATAATTTAGTAAGATGTTTTTTATCCACTAACAAGTTGCTTTTAGTAACATAGAAAGCTTTTCGTATTCAATTTTTCAAAACTAGCCGATTTTATTAAAGTGGTCTTATCATTTTGACCAGGTGAAAATGTTTGTTTTTTAAAAAATAATTATTAGATCAGGGTAAAGGTTTCGAATGAAGCAGATTTCATTTTTACCATCATATTTTCCATTTTGGCAATGGTTTCAACCATTTGTTTGATTAAAAATTCGATAATATGCGTAAACGCTTACTTTTTTAAGTGGTCTTATGATTTCTGCAAAAAACAAAACAAAAAAAAAGCCGAGTTAAGGGTGAAGAAATTAATGTTTTTTATTAACTTGTCGATATTTGTCAACCGAGACGGCGATCTTCAAAACAATACCGATCTAGCGGAGGTGCCCGCCGTTGCCCGGGTGTGTAGGTGGTGTAGTAAGGAGTCCCTGTGGCAGGGGTCAACAGTAGCGGGAATGCCCGGGTGTGCGAAGGTGGTGTAGAAGGTGTTAAAAAAGTGGTAGGTGCAGGGCGGACGGGAAATAAAAACAACAGAAGACAGAGATGTTTTTTTTTTTTTTTTTTTTTTAAGGCTCGGTCCCGTTGCGTGAAGGGGGAAAAATCCTGACAGGTTAGTCGATGTCTCCATGGCACAACGGGAAGTCACGAACGTTAGAATTAACCACAGTCAACCGAAAAGGGAACGATGAAAATAGCGACGAAAAAATCGACTCCTCCTTGTACAAAATGGCCGAGTTTAGGGTGGACAAATCAATGTTTTGGGCCAATGTTTCGATATTTGCCGTCTAAGGATCGATGTTTAAAACGATACCGGTTTGGTCAGGTCCATCGCCTCTGTCAAAAGTTTTTGCGAGACCTACAAACACACACACACACACACTCACACACAGATTTTGTCCTTTATATATATATATATAGTAATTTATAAGCTTAAAATATATTATAAATCAAGGTAATCAAAATGGTAAACTTAAAATATATTATAAATATTAAAGAGTTAATATTTACAATAAATTACTAACTAGCTCTACCTACGTATTGAGCACTTTTGAAGTAAATACTTAAAGTTTACGCATAAATCTATACTTTCGTATAGTAAATTTATGTGAATAAATGAAATAGTTATATATATATATATATTATATATATATATATATATATATATATATATATATATATATATATATATGTAGTCTAAAGAAGCTTTGAATAAAAAAAAATGGAAAAATAAAAATAAATAATGCAGTTTAAATTCCCGGATGGAAAAAATATATTAACTTTAACCTATAGCACCTACATAATCCGACTTTTAAAAAGTTTATAATGACCAAAAAGAGTTCATTTTTATAAGGAGGAAGAAGAAAAAAAAAGCCTTTACTAAAATTGTTAAATAGAAACAGACTTAGCATTTGCATAAGTCAATTTCGCAAAAGTCTTCAATTTTAAAACATAATTTAACTACATAATGATGGAAAGAGAAAACCTTAACTAAAATTTTGTAAAATAGAAAACGGGGATCATCAGCTGCTTACGATGAAGCTGTTTCGGAGATTTAAAAACAGGACAGCTGTTTAATACATGGCTCTCCAGTGGATAATACCACTTTCCCAATAAAAATAATTTTAAAAAAAAAATGTAAAATAATACGGTTACTATTTTTACTTATATATGAAATTTTTTTTTAAATGAATTAAATAATAAAATAGAAAAAGAACCACTAGCCGAGGATTGAACCTGCAACTATCGAGTTGATAGTCGGCAGTTCTACAAATTTCGGCCCATGGGATCAGTGCTCGCAAATGACTTCAACAAATTGCCTTTTAAATAAACACGCCCACTGCTTTTACAGTGTTCGAGTTGCTTGTGTATTTATAAACTAACACATCTACAGGGTGACACCCCCCCCCAAAAAAAACGGGCCTCAACTCTAATTAGGCCCCGTTTTTTAGTGTATTGTCCGAATGAAATGAAACTTTGGTCATAATTAGTTTATTATATTCAAAACATCACATTAAAACAGTAGGGTCTTTGGCCTTTTATTTTTCCGTTGACTGTAAAATGCTCAGAAAAAACAATTGAATGTCCTCTTTTTTTTTGGGGGGACGTCATCCTGTATATGTATACATATGTATATGTATATATATGTATATGTATATATGCACACATATATATATATATAGAGAGAGAGAGAGAGGGTGAAAGAGAAAGGGAGAGAGGATATAGAGAAATATATATATATATAAAAATATAGATAGGTAGATAGATATATAGATAGATATATAGATAGGTAGATAGATAGGAATGATATATTGTCACACAGAAGAACCTCAATTACATGCTTTTATTTATTGCTATCCTCGTAACATTGAAATACAATTGAGATCTGTGAATTAATTTCAATTCAGAGACAACAAACCTATTCCAAACGCGAAAACCGCGCCTAACCATAAATCGACATTTCTGACCACCGCGATGATTTTATTCCGAAGGAGACAACATTACCTATTTGGTGGACACATGTCTTTGTTAAATGGGTTGCCTCCATATGGTGACTTGTTTCTCTCATTGACAAGGGAAGGAGAAGTATCGACTTCTCTCGAACATACAATTTCAGATGCAAATCCAATGCTGGAAAGTCATGTCAAATATGTCATTGCAGTTGACTGTGAACTTTCAGATAAACGATAGAAAAATGATAAAAGTTATGGCGACTTCGATGCCATCTGTGTGTCACAAAATTTGTCTGCCTCATGCAGATTAGAATAAAAATGTGGATAATTAAATCCAATGATGAAAGGTGACATGTTATTTTTCTGTCCTGGTTATATTCCGGCCCCACTTGATTGGAAATTAACTTTTCTTTGGACTACTGTACTGTCCGAAAAAAGAAAAAACACAATTTCCATTTCAGCTGCTTCGAAAACTTTTCAACCGGACTATGACTATTAACATCACACTGGATTTAATTTTGGACTTCATTCTCTCTAATGAATTATTTTCGCCTTTCGAGCCACCTTGAGAGAATCTTGATGCAAACTGAAATATTATGCGCGGTTTGTTTTTATATTTTCCAACATTTTTCACGTTTTTATTGGAAATTTGTGACTATAATATTTGCAGTTTCACTTAATGCCATAACCAGAAAATTGTAGCATTGCTCCAAATATATTTGGCTGATTTCTTTCTCTTCTCTGATGAAAAGAATAGCATTCTTTAAAACTCCGCGGAATAAGAACTTTGTAAATTGTCTTTTGTAGTATTCAGTCAAAAAATAAAATTTGACTGTAAATTTCAACTTACAGTTTTAATTTTCTTTCTCATATATATATATATATATATATATATATATATATATATATATACATACTGAATACTCCAAAATACAATTTACAAAGTTCTTATTATATATATATATATATATATATATATATATATATATAGTAATTTATAAAATATATATGGCGATTAAGCTACACTGAATATTCTGCGTTTCATCCACTATAGGATTCGTCAGGCTTATGCGCATAAGCCTGACGAATCCTATAGTGGATGAAACGCAGAATATTCAGTGTAGCTTAATCGCCATATATATTTTATAAATTACTAACTAGCTCTACCTACGTATTGAGCACTTTTGAAGTAAATACTTAAAGTTTACGCATAAATCTATACTTTCGTATATTAAATTTATGTGAGTAAATGAAGTAGTTATATATATATATATATATATATATATATATATATATATTAATAAAAACAAAGGGATGTAGTGTTTACCTGATGTATGTAATGGTAAATTTCAAACTATATAAATAATAGTATTTATAGATAGAAAATTTAATCCCAACCGAATTAAAAAAGCGCAATACGCAATAGAGAGTAGAGCTTATTATAAGAGAAAGAAAATTAAAACTGTAAGTTGAACTTTACAATCAAAATTTATTGTTCGACTGAATACTCCAAAAAACAATTTACAAAGTCCTTATTCCGCGGAGTTTCAACAGGAAATGCTATTCTTGTTATTCAGAGGAGATTAACACGAATAGCATTGGTTTGGCAACAAAGGGACTGGCATCCGGGCAACGTTTACAAATTGTGCAAATTTATTAATTTTTTACGGAGAGAAAGCATTTGATAAACGAATATTTTCACGATATGAACCTGTTAACTGGGCACATAGTTCGTGGGATTTTACCCTCTTAGATTATTTTCTTTGGGGATATGTAAAGACTCATGCCTACTCCGATCAACCAGACACAATAGACCATGTGTAAGACAGCATTCGACGCTTTATTTCCGAAGTACGGATTAATTTAATGCGCAGAATTTGTGAAAACTGAACCTTAAGATTACGCCATATAAGTGCTTGCCGCGGGGCCATATATCCAAATTTCTATTTTAATTATAAATGTACAAAAGTTAGTCTTTGGAATGAACCACGTATTTGTTTAATAAAAATAATTATATGTGATTTTCTGTAATTCAAACGCACTCTGTATAGATATACACATACAATCATACAATAATACACACACACGCATATATATATATGCATATATATATATATATATATATATATATATATATATATATATATATATTGTAAGTAGGAAGGGAAGATTTTCATCATTCATGATTAAAAGTAAATTTGTACATATATATATATATATATATATATATATATATATATATATATATATATATATACAAATGTACTTTTAATCATGAATCATAAAAGTCTTCCCTTCCTAATTGCAATATTTAAATTTTGTATCTCTAAAAACATTATGAAATATATATATATATATATATATATATATATATATATATATATATATATATATATAAGGAGATGAATTAGGTCACAGTTTAATCAGTCTCGTGGTATCAAGGTAATCGTTTTATCTAAGACAATACCAGCCAAATAAAATTGCTCAATATACCAGATAGATCAAATTAAAAATTGCAGGTTTTATAATTAAATTACTTTCACAAAATATACTTTTCAAAACAAAAATGTATTGTTTGAACAAAGAATACAATATTTAAAGTACTTTCCTTAATCCATGGATTTTCGATTTAGGCTCAGCTCCTCAGATGAAATTCATTAGAAAAATATTTGTTTTGGATTGATATTAGTTTGCTATTTAACACATACCTTTAATATTTATATATATATTAATGCATATGTTTAATAGCAACATTTGTTTGAATAAATTTTTAATCAACAGATTTTAGTAAAGAGAAATAAAGTAAATACTGAATTTCTGGTTAACAAATGTCCGTGATGTATTAATTACATGCAATTATTACTATCTAAGGATATGATAAAGATGTCTATAGAATAGGGTTTAATTTAGAATTAAATATAGAGGCTAGAATTCACCATCAACTTCGCTCTTTGGTTCTCTTTGCGAGATAAAGCAAACGTGTTTTCAGAGGACTTCTCATAATATAAAATGGCGTATGCTATGGCCGTATGCAATTTCCGCAACTGAATAAGTTGTGATAAACTCATAACATTTGTGCCCTCTTCACATAATACTCCAGACTCGCCCGGCAAGCAGCAAAATCCCACTCCTTCACTGTTGGAAATGCCGGAAAACCTTCTTCTCTATTAGTTTCTTTTTTTTCCCCTCGCATTGTTACACTTTAGAATTTTCTCCCGTTTTCTTCTTCCCTGTCTCTACTAACCTGCTTGTTTAAATGTAATGTAAACAAACCTCTCGCTGCTCAACTTCCTACAGTCCACTCTTAGACACGATCCCAAATCGTAGCCATTATGTTCCAAGTAGCAATATGCTTTATTTGGAATGAAATAAAAAAAGAAACTCAGTGGAAACGACTTTGTTTGAGTTTCAAAGCTTCACTGCCTGTCGTCTTCGTCTGGATAGTACACCGAACACTTCTGTGAAGTTTATTTGGACATGTTAAAAATAAAGTATTTATTTTTACTGCAAATACGCGTGATGCCTAAGAGTCTATCCACGTGACAATTATATTGCCATTATAAATCACACGTTCGCCAGCCTTCAAAGCCACTTTTCTTAATTAGCGCACTTGTTGCAGTGTCAAGTGTTATTAGTCACAATAAAAGTTTTGAAAACGAAAAAGATTCTAAGGCCGTCTGAGAAAACTATGAATCGTTTACGACCCTCAATTAATTTGATATCGGCAGATAGGATTAGGACAACGAGTGAAAGGAATTATATTAACAGATATCAGCAAGGTTACTAGATTTTGTCCCCATGAAAAATTCGAATAGAAAAAGAATATTTACAAAAGTACATATTCGGATTTGTGCCCGGAAAACTTGTCCCCGGAAAACTCGTCCCAGGATAACTCGTACCCGGAAAACTCGTTTATTTTTGCTAGATAGGAAAACTGATCCAATGTTGAATAAATATCGATTGAAAACACATTTAATGACCGTTCTTGAAGGAGATATTGTTTTTAAAAGAGACTATACCCTCCCATAATTAAAAAAAAAAAAAAACATATTTTGCTTACTGCTGTTTAAAAAAAAAATCGATTTTCTAAATGTCCATTTTCTACCTAACTGGCTAAGTTTTTAGTGGTGTCACTTATTTTAAAGTGCTTATTCTATTGAAATACGAGACTACAGACCGCATAATATTTTTTAAAATATTTATACTTATTTACCGTTGTTTTGGGTAATTCTTTTTTGGCACGCCAAAAAATACACCACGCGCCAAACTTCATTCCGTCATACAAACAACTTTCTTCAGTAAAAAAGCAAAAACAAACTTATTTTTACTTTTATTCAATAAGGGACTAGTTTTTCCACCTAGCAAAAATGAGCGAGTTTTCGGGGACGAGTTTTCTTAAATTCATTCTGGTTATTTGGATTCATCTTGAGTGTGACTTTTGCAACGTTTCACTCGATGTAACCTCCGACCTTCTTCAGGCGTATCTTGTTGAACTCAGAAATGTTTCTGTCGAACTCGGGAATTTGGACAGAATTTCGTCAAGAACCCGTGGCGCAGTGGTTAGAGCACTTGAAAAAAATTATTGTAAAAAGTGATATTCTCCTGAAGGTTGAAGGTTCAATCTTCAGTGTGGGCCACGGAAAAATACAATTGCGAATTACTTAGGACCTCTATTCAGTCATGGCTGACGGAACAAGAGCACGCTGCCCTCGTGAAGTAAATAAAGGATTCCGTTCGAAATTTTGTTAAAATTCCCGAGTTCGATGGAAACAGTCCCAAGTCCGACAAGATACACATGAAGAAGGTCGGAGATCACCTCGACGGAAACATTGTGAAAATCACACTCAAGATGAGAACAGTAGTCCGAAGAATCCAAATAATCCGAATAACCAATCCTCATCTCAAAAAAATTCAGAAACGTATATATGTATATTCGGGTGTCAATAAATCTCAATTTCACACTTTACGCACTTTCCCTTTACGTATTAATTTATATCCAAATCTTTCGACACTGGCATTGTCACAAATAACTAGATGAAGTTTAAATTAAAATCGTCTTTGATTTGATGCCATTTAATTATAAGTGTTTAAATATAAAGAATGGACGTAAGTTTCGGTCATCTGTGTTCAAATTGTAAGAGCTTATGTTTGATATTTTATTGACAATTGTTTGTTTCTTATTTTATACTTACTTTCCATGAATCGATTTTATTTTAAACTAGCAGTACTCGCTAACCGGCGTCGCCCGGTGAAAACGTGTCCCACTCGATAAAAATTGTTGTTGTTGTTGCTGCTGCTCTTGCTCCCCAACCCCCAACCACCTAATGTTACAAACGGCTTTCGGAATAGACATCACCAACTCCTCATGAAAACGAATCTTTAAAAGTAGGTTGTTTGTTGGTCTACCAGGCAACATTTATCAAAAATAATAATAATAATAATAATAATAATAATAATAATAATGATAATAATAATAATAATAATAAATGAAATATTTCGTTGTTTTATGTTTCTGTTTATCAATTTAAAGGTCTATCCCCCACCCCCAGTTTAATTTGTCATATTTTGGGGTAAGTTTTGCTTATGAAATTGTTTGGTGAAAGTACAGAATGATCTCATAAAAAATTAATCCCGGACCTCCTTCCGCCAAAAGAGAATTAATTAAATTTATCCTTATTTTATGTTTTAAATGTAACCCCTTCCCTGCTCCGTCGCAAAACAAAGAGTCTTGCCTTCCCCTTCAATCACCAAACTTAAAAAAATAATAGCTTAGGTGACATGTCTCGTTTAACGCTAGGTGGCCAAAAAGTGGTTGCGCATTTTACGGTGCAGTTATATAGGAAAGTGATCCTCCACTCTAGTAAGTTAAATTTTAAGTTATTATCAAAATTCGTGCTTTCATATAATTTATAAAGGCGTGGCAAAAAAATAGATCTATATATTTTTATGGGTTACACATCGCTGGGTAACGGCGTAAAAATTACCCGTTGTTTTAATGACCCTCTGTGTGTGTGTGTGTGTATTTCTCTCTCTCTTTCTCTCTCTCTCTCTCTTTTTCTCTCTCTCTCTCTCTCTCTCTCTGCTAATATAACGTATTATTTAACCTGACAAAGTGATATGATTCCAGAAGAAATGAACAACCTTAGTAAGAAATTATTGTCTCCAATGACGCTGAGTTAAACAGAGCTGAGAGTAATAATATAATGCAATACCGAGGTCTTATGTACTGTTACAAGAAATGGATCCCCTTTTCTTGAAAGAAAGAAAACCATAAGATAAGTGAAAATGAGATTAGGATAGACCGAGATTTGAATTTGTAAGCAAGGTTCAGAAATGGAATTTCGCATTGTTCAGTTGCACATAAAATAGTTTAGATATGTTTTTGTAAAAGGAATTCTGATTGTTCCATTCTTTTTATGAAAACTGAATTAAAATAAGGTCAGCTAGAGAAGAAAGAACAATAGCAATTTAAAAAAATATATTGAAAATAAGTTAGATCGAAAAATAGGTTAGTGAGAAATCTTTGTCTGCAGAATTGGTTTGGAAACATGTGCCGAACCACGTATGTTTATGCCACGAGGGTCGATCACGTTGACAGACACACGTATGACATCATGGCAGAAATGAATTCTGAATATAGGAGCTAGTTGAGTCGAAGAGAGGGCAGTCGGACAGTCGGGGCAGTCGGGCGGTCGAGGCAGTCAGGGCAATCGCGGCAGTCGGGTAGAGGGAGCAGTCAGCAAAGGCAGTCAGAGGATGGCCCCTTTAGAAGTGAATAGAAAACCTTTAATCATGTAGTCGACTTTGAATTCCTGGATATCATCATCATTTTGACCGGTCAAATGGAATAATAGAACATCTCATATTTTTGTAACTGCCGTCTTCGTGTCACCATTCTACCAAATTGCAGGTAATGTGAAACCATCGTTATTAAGGAACTTATATGTATAACCCATCTTAATAATATCTGTCCCCTCTCATGTGTTATATGAACTGATCACCCTCTCTCAGTCACTATATTAAGAATCTACAGAACTGTATAAGTGTCTCTCTCTTCTCTCTCTCTCTCTCTCTCTCTCTCTCTCTCTCTCTCTCTCTCTCTCTCTCTCTCTCTCATCATCGTGTATCTTATATTACATGTCCTTGTCTCTCTCCAATATGAACACCCGGCTATACAACATGTACGAAATCAAAACAAACTGGAATTTTAGAAAGATCTCTATTATTTTAGTAATTATAAGAGTAAACCGGAGCCTTAAAAAGAATTCCAGAAACTACTCAGCAAATATGCCAGGTGAACCAAGTGCATGAGTTTCAAGCAATTGTACCTAAAGGGGCGTAAGATCTTTTAAAAGCCCCACGATTGGATTGTACGAAACAACGGTTGAATTCTGGCATCCGGTAGAATGCTCCATTTTTAATTGGAACAAAATAATAAGAAAATTGAAAAAATCTAGCGGCTTCGATTTAGTTCAATAAGTTTACTTGTAATAGCAGATGGTTAACCAGGGCTCGCTGGTGGGTACACGCACATACACACACATATACATACACATACACACCTACACAAGCATGTACACATATACACGCACATACCAAACATTTACATGCATATACATACATACATATATACACACATGCACATATAAATAACACATATACACATATACACGCATAAAACATATACACACATATACACACATACACACATATACACACATGCACACATATACAAACGCATGTACACACATAAGACATACACACACATGTACACACACATATACACACGCACATACGCATATGCATACACACATTCGCATGCATATATACACATAGACAGACATACACACACATGCACATGCACACATACACGTAAACACACATACACACGCATATACACTACACACATATGCACACATAGACACATCACATATGCACATATACACACACTTGCACACATACACAAACATAAACACATATACACACATATACGTAAACATACACACATGCATATACACATATACATTCATGTATACGCATACACGCACGTACAAACATGTACACACATACACACATACACATATACACACATATACACACATACGCACACATATACACACATACATACGCACGCGCACATACACATATACACACATATACATATATATATATATATATATACACATACACACATACGCAATTCTTTCCAATTATTTATAGAATAATTGGATGATGTTTCTTTTCCATCGCATTATCAAATTGAATTTTAAAATTTAACTAGGTGGCCAGAAAGAAGGTGCTTATTTTACGTTAAATTTATATAGAAATGTGATCCCTACTCTTTGAAAAAGTAAGTTCCTTATATCATTGAAAACTATTTCTCTGTGCCACTTCTAAATGTAATATTCGCTTTCAGCTACCCCAGAAACCCTATTAAAATCGTCATTGTAAAGGATCTATCTTTAGAATCGGACAGAATCTTAACATTGACCAAAGGCTTATATTTTTATAAAATTGTACAAAGTCTTATTTTTAATTGTTTTAAAGTAAAACAAAAATTTCTGTATGTATTGTTTAAAATTTTAAAAATATGTGTTTGTTATTTATTAAAAGAAATTGTTTATATTGCTTATTTTTTAAAATAAAAAGTTTTGCTTATTTAAAACTGTTAACTTCTGAAATGCCGATGTTATTGTTTGCATCTTGCTTGCATAGTAATATAACAGTGATTAGGGGAATTTGGTTTATTTTTATGATATAGGGATCGCGAGTGTTTTCTACTCAATGTCTAATCTTGCCGTTTTTTTTTAAATCATAATGTAAACCAATGTTTTTTTTTTAATATTTTCTGTTTATTCATTTATTTATATTGTCAGGAGTGTAAAAAAAAAAGATGCATGAATCTATATCAAAAATAAATGAAATAAGAAAGAAGACGATTCCATAAATTGTTGATTAAAAAAAAAAGCTTTCAGGGTTTTATTTTTATCTACGTATGCGCAGAATTTTTGAAACCGGAAGTCGTAAACCGGAACTTGTAAAGCGGAAGCGGATGGACGGTTTCAACGCCTAAGCGGGACGATTTGAGTTTTGTATTATAATAGATAGGCAATTAATCAAAGGTGTTTTCTTTTTGTGTATTTCTGTTCTATCAAACAATAGAGGCTAAGAATTACAAAACAACGACAAACAATAGAAAAAACAATATCAACCATCTTAAAAAGAACCGACATCAAATCAAAATGTGGTTTTCTTCCGTAATGAACAACTGTATTTCTCTTTTTCGTTCACGTTTGATTTCTTAGCGTTTGCTAAATTAAATAATCCATCGTGCCTCAATGCGGTACGTATTCACGACTCGCCTCCATAACCCTGCGTTAGTCGCATGAAGTGTTTTGTCACACGAATTTTGCTTAAGTGCTTATAATTCCTAGTTGGCAACTTATTTCTTTTCCTCTCTTCCAGCAGTCGCCTGACTTAGTGATGATATAGCACATGTGATATGGCGCAGTTGTATCTCAGTTTTCCTTGGAGGTAAACGGCGTTTTGAGGTGTCCAGTCACTCGAGTTGACTAACGTAGTTATGATTTTTATGATTGATATATTTTTGTATTTTTCCAGTGAAAAGTGTAGTATCTGTTCCTCAGATACTGCACTTCAATTCATTGTTCTCTCTTAGTGGAGGAGAAATCCTTCACGACTGAGACAATTTAAAAATGTAAAATGTTTTTGATGGGGGTATGAGACGAATGAATTCGCCAATCATTTTTATAACCAACGGCATTTGCTACGTTTCGGGCCGCATTTAATTCTTCGCCGCCATCTTGGTTACTGATCTGAACTACGCCGCCATCTTGGTTACTGATCTGAACTACGCCGCCATTTTTGTTCAACATAATATCTAAGAACTTAAGAGGTTACCTACGCGACGGACCGCATTTGATTCTTGGTCGCCATCTTGGTTACCGATCTGAACTACGCCGCCATCTGTGTTCAACACAATATTTCAGAACTTAACAAATTTTGTTCCTTTTCTCCATCACTGAAATATCCCCCTGATGAAATCTCTCAACATGTTCAGCACTCATAGCACTAAGATTCCCTGAAAAAAAAAAAAAATCAAAAGTGAAAATTTTGACAAAAATGGATTTTCCATGTCATTGTACATATGAAAATAGTCAAAGCTGCCTTGTACTTTTTTCTGAATGTTACACAGTTTTATCGGCGCGTTAGTGTATCTATGTATGCAGATTTGTGTCCGTCAAACTTTCTATTTTGTACAATAAGTGTATATTTAAAAGCGATTAAAAATAGTCGAGATACTTCACGTGATATTTTGAAATGACAGAAAATTTAAAGAACGTCACTGGAATTGGAATCTTATTAAATAATTCTTTTGTTAACTGTCATCGTTTCAACGAAAAACAACTGATAGAATGTTAAATCGTTTGATACAGGTACAAACTTAAACGCCCCCCCCCTTTTCCACTTATGCATAAAAAAAACTAATAAAAACAGACAATAGATCTCTTGATTGTATATTATAGGATGAAACGATAAAATTGTCGCCCTAGAAAAGACGCCATGATTCCATTTCCGTTTGATGAAAACCGGATTTGTTTTTTTCTTTTTTGCAACAAACCATCTACTAGTTGGCCAGTTGTGTACAAATCCCAAGAGCGATAGGAGCCTTCTATCGTATCTGAAAATGACACAATTTTCAACGAGCGAGATCGGAGATGCGCCGCTGTGCAACTCATGATCTCTGCCGATCAAAGTTATGATAACAGGACGATCGCCAGTACGCTCAAAATGCAAATCCGGGCGGTTCAACGCTTGAAGACACAGCTCAACGAAGAGTCCGGTCACGATTATGGTCATTTGTGTGGCTTCAAGTAAGGGCCACATCATGCCACCTAACATTTTCGAAGTTGGCTTGAAAGTCAACACCAAAGTGTACCTGAATGTACTGAAGAGTGTGGGGATTCACTTATGCAATCAGTGGGTCACCACACTCTGGCAGACCCTGGGTGTGGCATCAGGACTCGGCGCCGGCATACAAGTCCAAAGAGACCGAGGCTTGGCTTCAGAAGGAGTACTACGACTTTGTACCCTTCTCTCACTGACCCTCTTCTGCCCCGATCTGAACCCGCTGGACTACTTCGTTAGGTCATACGTTGAAAACATCACCAACATGACCTCCCACAATACTAAAGCCAGCCTGATTGCCACCATCCGCCGAGTACTCGCCGATTTCCCGTCGGCGCTTATGTAAAAGGCATGCTCCTTATTCCAGGCCTGTATCGAGGCGGTGATCGAGGCTGAAGGTGGCTACATTTAATAGATGTAAGCTTTACATCATACTCAAGTTACCTGGGTTGATTTTTTTCATTAAAAGTTTTAAAATAGAGCTGAAGTATTGTTTTCTTTAGGGCGACAACTTTATCGTTCCACTCTTTACATTCGTTTATAGTTTATGTAATATGCGCCAGATATTAAGTATATGTGGCACATTTATGCAATGTACGCGTATATATTACATTTACACACGCACACACACACACACATATTAACATTTTAACATGCTTAAAAAATAAAAGGTAAGATGGACAACATCTTGAAATTTGGAAAAAATACTTTTTTCACACACGCGCGCGCGCTCGTGTGTGTGTATGTGTGAAAAAAGTTTATTTTCCAAATTTCAGTATGTTGAAAAAATAAATGGTAAGATGGACAACATCCTGAAATTTGGAAGATAGACTTTTTTCACACACACACACACACACGTGTGTGTGTGTGTGTGTGTGTGTGTGTGTGTGTGTGTGTGTGAAAAAAGTCTATTTTCCAAATATCAGGATGTTGTTCATCTTACCATTTATTTTTTAAGCATGTTAAAATCTTAATTCTGACAGCACCTGTTTCGTAGCGCAGAATCATTCATGTAATTATGTTCAATTTTTTAAAAATTTATTCCGCCCTTAACTCATCAGAAAAATAGGACTTCTTCGATTATGTTATGCCCATGTTTTTTTTCTTTTTAATTTATTTTAATATTGATGAGTTCATATTCTATTGATTAGTAAGAGCGGAATAAATTCATTGATTGACATAATACTTGTATGTATGATACTGCGCTACGAAACAGGTGCTGGCAAGAAGTGAACATTTAAACATGTTGAAAGAAAGGTAAGATGGACAACATCTTGAAATTTGGGATATCGACTTTTTGTCATTTATTTGTATATGCTCTGTAGTTATATTGAGCTTCATAAATAAAAGTATTCGAATAAATAAAAGATGGATTATAATTGAATAAGAATATGTTTCCCACAAAAACACATGCACATATGTAATATGTACACACACACACGCACACACACGCACACACACACAAACGCCTGAAAGTATCCTGTACCTCTATAAGGCCACCATTCGCCCATGTATGGAGTATTGTTGTCATATTTGGGCTGGTGCATCTGCTATTAGCCTCTCGCTCCTAAACAAGGTTCAAAAACGAGTCGCCAATCTAAACTTCAGCCTCTGTCACATCGACGAAATGTTGCATCCTTCTGCCTGTTCTACAAGTACTTTAACGGTGAATGCTCTGACGAACTGCAAGCACTTGTGCCCCCTAATCGTAAATACACCCGACCAACCCGACAAGCAACTAAATCCCACCCCTTCACAGTAGAGATCCCTGGATGCAAGAGAGCCTTCTACTCCAGTAGTTTCTTCCCAAGAACAGCTAGACTGTGGGATTCCCTTCCGGGTCCCTGCTTCCCCGACTGTACTGACATGCAGAAGTTCAAGTGCAACGTGAACCGACATCTTGCTGCCCAACTCCCTACACAGTACCGCTGAGGCCTATGTCCCTGATAGTAGCCCCCTACAACAAAGTGGCAATGTGCCTTGTTTGAGGTGAAAATGCAATAAAAAAATAAATAAGATATATATATATATATATATATATATATATATATATATATATATATATATATATATATATATATATATAGGCACACACACGCGCTTATATATGCTTATGTTTAAATTACCTGCAGCATTATTTAAATATCTTTTAGTGTTCTAAAAGATGCTGGAAGTCCTCCCCGTTGACATCTATGCATTTCTGGATACGTTTAACAACATTTGCAGATAATGTCTGTGATCTGTGAAACGTGTGGCATGTAGCACCATCTTCTTAGAAAGAGAATTGCATTTTTGTCTCGTGGTGTCAGTTGGTGGCAAAGAGAAAGATTAGAGAGTTCGGGCTACTTTAAGTGGGCCACGATATATATATATATATATGTAAATTTCTGTGGGAATCTACTTTATTTCCTCATAATATATGCCAATTCTTATTAAAGAAGCTCAATGTAATTACAGAGCAATATAGTGAATGAATGGCGGAGTCTATATTCCAAAGTTCATTATGTTGACTATCTTATAATTTATTCCTTTTATTCAGTTGACATTTACAATGCTTGACAGTATCTGTTTCGTAGCACAAAATCAATCACTTAAGTATTATATCAATTAGTGAATCTATTTTGCCCTTAACTCATCAGAAGAAATAGCAACAATCAATCTGTCAAAAGGAAATAAAGTGCGTTTTGACATGGTTAAAATACGAAAATTGGAAGAGAAGTTGTGAATACCTTATAATATGTTTCCAATACGTCATTTTGAATTTAGAAATATATGTATAACCGTGATTGTATAAAATTGAGCCACAAGCGCTTTCCGGACATATAGAAACTACTACAGCAGTAAAAGACAAACAAAGACCACAGGGAATCAAGAGAACTGAAACTGTATAATTGTTATCTACACCTCTCTCAAAAAACTGCCGGCATTAACTAAGACCACACCAAATAGTCGTCGAGGGTCAAGTAGGGTAGGACAGAGGAGAGAAAGCACTAACCAGACCTGTACTGGATGAGTGCGAAGAGGACTGGAACCATAGGAGGGCTTATTGCTACCCAAATTCCAGTGAACACCAATAGTCGCTGCCAAGTAGAAACCCATGGTAAACGGCTGTTGTGATAACGCCGACTCATTTATCAAAAGAGGTGGAGAGTACTGAAACTCTTAGGAGACTTGTTGTTATTCATACTCTAGGAAACACCACAGTTTGTTCTCAAAGAGAAATCTTTTATGATGCCCTGTATGAAAACTATTAATGGCTATTAATAATGACGAATACACATAAAGTAAAATCAATATAATAGAAAGAGTTCCGATAAACATTGAGAGGAAAATCGGAATAACGAGGAAGCCTGAGACAAAACAATAAACGGTACTGCTGAAAGCAGGTTAATTCTGAAGAAAACCCTTCATATGCGGAAACCAGCCCACATGAACTATAAACACTAGGCGGTCATATGGAAACTACAACAGAAGTAAAACAAACAGATAACAAGACCCAACATGGAACCAAGAAAACTGAAACTGCAAAAAGTGTATGTTAACTTCGCCTATCTTCCCGCCCTCTCCCAAACTGGAGTGTCGACATTGACTAGCGCCGCACCTCGAGGATCAAGGAGGATGGCAAGACCGCAGAGAAAAAAAAAACATTAATCAAACCTCCACTAGATTAGTGCAAAGAGGACTTCGTTTTCAGCAGGAAGTCAATGTCATTCAGCTGTTGCCATAAGGCAAATTCATTTGCAAAGTTTATTGAAAGAGATAGGGAATACTGAAAACCTGGGGAGACCTTTTGTCATCAAGACTTCAGAAAACACCACCGTTTGCAGTCAGTGAGTGAGTAATCTCTGATGATGTCATCTGTGAAAACTCCTAGTAAGTACAAATTATATATATAGAGAGAGAGATTGTAAACTTTGCTTTCGTATAAGATGTATCACCTGAGGAGATACCTAGTTACTGGTAACTAGCTGACCAAAACATGCTCATGACTGTGTAGCAACATATTACTGCTTATGTAAAAACAAACAAAGAGTATATATATATATATATATATATATATATATATATATATATATATATATAATGGGCGGCAGTATCTCGAGAGCTCTTTCAGCTAGCATCTCATCAGGAGAAAATCTTAAGATAATTTGTACCAGTCAATGGAGGGGAAACCCTCTATACTGGGACAATTATTATTTTTGGTAACCAGAGTGCCCCCTTTTTGCCTACTTTTAGGGGAGCTGGTTTTTACCTCACATTAAAAACGGCCTTGTGCCTAATTTGCTCAGTGGGGGAGCAAATAAATACCATCTCATCAGGAGAAAATCGATAGCGTAAAAATAATACTATGTAGAAAGTAAAGAGTTCTGATGGGGGACTATTGAATGTGCCAAAAATTCCGGGGACACTAAGATAAAATTTATTAACGTTTAAAAAACGATTAAAATGATGGCACAACGAGGGGGAAAAAAAAACGGGAGAAAAGATTCACAGTTCCCCAAAGAGAAACAATGGGTTAGATGTTTCTTTCTGCCGGCACAAAGAAGGTTTCCGCACCGCAATAGAGACAGACTCCAAAATCTTTAAATGGCTTCTGGGGTCCTCTCTATGTAGCACCTCGAACCATTCTATTTTATATCTATCGGCACAGCACGGGTTGTCAATCAAATGCTGGCCAATAGCAGAGTCCAAGGATGCAGAAGGAGGGAAACTACCAGACCCCATCCTCTGATCTTCGATGGAACATGCTGGTTTATACGAGTCAAAAGATGCAACGATGTTCGCCCAACATAACCAGCATTGCACTGGCATTATATATATATATATATATATATATATATATATATATATATATATATATTTATATACTTATGAAATAAAGCTTTTTTTCTCATTCTGACATCGATATTAAAAGCCTACTTTTCTATTTAAAAATCATTAAAGCGAACTTTTTATTATACTAAGTCATGGAGATTAACTAATTTGCATATTCCTTTGAAAAAACGAGAGTAAATAAATTACTTATTTGCATGGTTTCTTATTAAATGATTGGTTTAATGTTACTATTACGCTAAATGGCATTGTCAGAATGTGTGCGGAAATCTCTAAAATACACCTCTATGAATATTTACTCCACAGAGTTGAAATGGTATTTTAAGCCGTAACACATTTTCGATTTGTTTTTTAGCCTGTAACAATAGCTACTTAGCGGTCAAAATCAAAATGTTGACCTTGGAAGAAGAAAATCATTTACTCAATTGAGATTTTCTCTATGTAGACTCTTTGGACAAAGAGACGAAACAATAAACTATATAGTAAGTGAATGTAGCAAACTAGCACAAAAAGGAATTCAAGAACAGGCACAACCAAATGGGGAGAACAGTACACTGTGAATTGTGCAAACAACTGCATCTCAGATGCACAGACAAATGGTACAAACATAAGCCAGTAACTGAAAACGAGAACCACAAAATCCTATGGGACATAGATACAAACGGATAAACCCATCCAAGCAAGAAGACCGGGTGCCAAGAAGGAAAAGTCGTGCTAAATAATAAACTTTGCTGTTCCAGCTGACTACAGGATAAATATTAAAAAAAAAAAAAAAAAGGGAGAAACGGAACAAATATACAGAGCTAGCCAGAGAACTGAAAGGGATCTGGATGAGGAACAAAATATCAAGATAGTACCTATAATATTAGGAGCATTAGAAACAATTCCGAAAAACATTGAAAAAAGAATGGGAGAAATAAAAATCAGAGGTATGGCTGGAAAGATACAACGAATAACAATAATGAAAAAAGCTGAAATATTAGGAAAAACCTTTGAATGCGGAGACCAATGCACATGAACCACATGCGCGGACCAGACGAACTGCTGTAGAGACAAAACATGAAGAAGCGTCAGATGAAACCAATAACATGGAAGATGCACATCTATAAGTTCTCTATCCCCTCCTCCACCCCCTCCAATTGCCCAATTATCGTCCCCCAAAAGAATGATGCCAAATAACCGAGAAGAGAAGGATGGAAAGACTGAGGAGAGAGCACTGACCAGACCGACTGTTGCGATAAGGCAAATTCATTTGCAAATGTCATCAGAAACGGTGGAGAGCACTGGAAAACTGGGGAGACTTGTTGTCACTCAGCTTCCAGAGAACACCACAGACTGTTTTCAAGGAAGGATCCTTTATGACTTGTGTGAAAGCTTTTAGTGAGCCAATAAAAATAATAATAATAATAATAATAATAATAATAATAATAATAATAATGAATATCAATCTGCATAAATTAAACCATCCTATATTACGACCAGGCAACGTCTGCTAGTTTATATATATATATATATATATATATATATATATATATATATGGCAATTAAGCTAAACAGAATATTCCGCGTTTCATTCTTGTAAGAATTCGTCACGAGAAGGAAACACGGAATATTCTGTGTAGCTTAATTGCCATATATATTTTTAAAAACCTACTACCTTGCTCTACCTATGTATTGAGCATTGTTGAAGTAGATGCTGAAAAATTTACGCATAAATTATATCTTCGTATATTAATTCCTGAATTTCTGTGATTAAATGGATATATATATATATATATATACATAATATATTTATATATATATATATATATATATATATATATATATATATATATATATATATATATATATATATATACAGGGTGTTTCAAAAGTCTTGGGAACATAACGATTTTAAATATGTTGTAATGTTCCCAAGACTTTTGAAAAACCCTGTATATATATATATATATATATATATATATATATATATATATATATATATATATATATATATATATATATATATATATTATGTATGAAAAATAGTCTCCTTGTGAGAGAAAGAGAGATATTTGTGTGTGTGTGTGTGTGTGTGTTTGTGTGTGTGAACGTGAGTGTGCACATGTGAAATATATATATATATATATATATATATATATATAGAGAGAGAGAGAGAGAGAGAGAGAAAGAGAGAGAGAGAGAGAGAGAGAGAGTAATCATTGACGTCTCCCAAAGGCGATTTGTACAAGTATTTACATTGGAACTGTCAAAACCAGTTATTAGGATGTAAACATATAAACACATAAGCATGTCAACATGTAATAAATCTATACAATAAAAATCTTGTCCCGTTTATAAACGTAATGAGTTAACGAAGAAAGTTTGTACATCTCACCGTTTTGATGCAATCGGTACGTCGCTTCCTGATATGTAAAAGTTGTCATACTCCACTACCCCACCCATTTAAAAGCCCAATAAATGTTTTTGTTCTCTGACAAGAGCGGAAATTATGTTTCGAATGATGCCTGCCTTCAATACACGTTCTTTAATCAACTTGTCAGCCGAGTGTCAAGACAGACAACTGCGCATGCGTACATCTGTTCATTGTTGTCAGAGAGAAACAAAACAGATGAGAAGGGAACAAAATGGCCGACCACTTACAATTTATTTTAGAATATTTGCAGCGATTTTTCTTTTTTAATGTATGACTATATATTTGATTCTTTTCTTTTTTTTTTTTTTGCAGGAAGAGATCAATTATGTCCCCGTCGAAATTGAGTTTAAAATAGAATCCTTGATTTAAGCGAACTAATAAAAAAAAAAAACAGTGTCGAGTTATTTGAATTCTTTGCAGTGGTATTAATAATGTTCTCGTCACGGTGCTTATTCAAAATAAGAACGAAAATCGAAATATTGGGTTTCAATTAAAACCAATGCCGTCTTATTAATTGTTATATTCAAATTAATAAAATGTCCAAAAATTAGTAAAAGTGATAAAATAAAAAAATAATTATTAACTAGCGGGATCTGTTAGAATTCAACAGCGGCATCTTTCCTATGTGATATATTGTTGATGGGTATTCTCTGGACGTTCAGCGTGAATGGAGACCCCGCGATATCATTTTTTTTTTTTTTTACAAAGGAGTCACCACTTATACAGGCCCGGAGGCCACTCGAGGATAATGGTTAATGAGTGTACAGTAGTCAATGGGGAAAAATCGTTGTAATCATTAGTAGAGAAATTTGGTAAATTGGATTACTTAAGGGGATGGCTCATCAAGAACTTATTTACATTGGACTTGAAGTCACCCATATTGTAATCAGCTGGAAAGCAGGGACACGGAAGAGAGTTCCACAGGCGTGCAGTTCTAAGAAATAATCTTTGTTCGTGGAAGATACGTTTAGGTTTAGACACAGATAAATAAAGGGGGAAATTATTGATAGTGGTTTCATCTAGACGAGTGTTTTTCGTGAAAGTTTAGACAGGGGGACCATAGATTAGCGCTCGGACGAGCACTTGCTATAAAAATAACGATAAAGTAGAGACAGGCTCGCAACGTCTCTTCTGTGAGGAAGAGAAAAGGACATCCCCTCACTATGCTACAAAGTTTATTTTGACCTCTGTCAAGGCAGAATAAGCTGCTTCTAGCAGCTCCTGTCCAGATGTTGCAACAGTACTCCATTCTTGGATGTACTTGGCTCTTATACAGGTTGCATCAGGAGTGAGATATCTACTGGAGTGGTAGAAGGATCCCACTATTTTTCCAGCGACCTTGACAACGGATTTGATGTACGCGTTCCATTTCAGATCAGAAATAAAGTTCAGACCTAGAAGCTTGTCAAAACATGAAGCCTCCCCAAGACGAGAGCCATTCATTACAATTGACGCCAGACGGGGATTAAAATGTTGATGATGGAAAGATAAAAGCTTAGTATTAGATGCATTAAAATTAACCAGCCACCTTTTTCCTCATTGTTCCACGTGCTCAAGATCAGAGGAGATAGAATAAGAGAGAACTTGGTCATTTACGGCCTTTGAAGTGTTGCCATAGATGGTAGAGTTGTCAGCATAAATGTCTACGAATTATTCTAGGCTGTGATTTGAGAGATCATTGTTTATGTTATATTTTAAATCAGCTTACTAGAAAAAAATGATTACATTCTTGGTCAAGAAACTATTATACGTTTATTATACGTTTATTATACGTTTAATAAAACACAATCAAATAAAAAAAATATGAATTTAAAACTGAAATCCATATAATTAATATTAACCTTTGCATCTAATAAAAAATAAAATAAATATCGCAAATTCAAAACGAAATCGGATTCAAAGTCAACCTGGATGTGTTGAAGAGTGTCGTGACCTTTTGGTGCAGTTAGGTGGACGCTGGCAGACCCTGGGTATAGAAACAAAACTCGACACCGGCCCACAAGTCTAAGGAGTCCCAGGCTTGGTTTCAGAAGGCATGCTACGACAGTACCCTCGTCTCATTGGACTCTCCTCCCTTGACCTGGCCCCGCTGGACTACTTCGGTTGGTCATAGGTCGAGAACACGACAACACTTACATGACCTCCCACAACAACAAAGGAAACCTGATCGCTCCTATCTGCCGAGTATTCGCCGAGCTTCCACTGTCCCTTGATCCGGGCTGTATCGAGGCGGTGATTGAGGCAGAAGACGGCTACATTGAATAGATTTCAGCTCTACTACATAATCAAGTTAACAGAATTGATTTTTTTTCAAAAAAAAGCTTTAAAATATAGCTGCAGTATTGTTTTTTTTTTACTGCGACAACTTTATAATTTGTATTTGTAGATTTTTTTTTGGAAATATGCAGGGAAGCAGTACCATGGCAATGAGACACACTTGTTTACTAAATGTCAGGCATTAATATATGACTCTAAATATTTGTTTTGTACATCTAGGTGTTCAATACTACTGTAACAGAGCGAGGAGGCGCGTATGGCAGTTGTGTGCAAATGACCGAGCCCTGTGTAAGGTGGCAAAGGAAAAGATAATAAAAGGAACGTATGCGCATACCGCTGATCATGTTAGAAAAACTTGGGTGACATCACAACCGAGACGAGAAGTCACTCGTTGCCGGAGAAGGAGAAATAAAGGTATTTTTATAAAACTTGAAACAGCGAGTTGAATTTATTTCTTCTTTCTTTCTTATGTCCTATGCAACGAAGTCTACAACGTGTTGGGTCCCTACATAGCAAAACAAAATGGAAAATAAAGAATAAGCGAAAAAACGATGTTAAAACTTATTTACAAAATCGAAAAAAACAAAATCAAAACAGCGAAAACGAAGGTTCCCCATAAGTAGTGCATGGGTAGGTGTGTCAGAAATTTCGTGAAAAATATTAATTAATTCCACCCCGTCTTTCTAAGCTTATAACTCCTCGAAAAATGTAATTCAAGCCCTATTTTTTTCAATTAAAGGAGCAAGGACCAAGGTTTCATTAAAAAAAAAAAAAAACGTGTTTTTTTTTTTAAGTTTCAAACTTCGGACTTTACAGGTAAATTTCTAAAAAAAACACTACTTTTTTGTTTTAAATTTGAATATATTATTTATTGATCTTTTATTTTCAATTTGTGATATATAACACTTTGGTGAGTAAATTAATTATTTACTTTTTAATAGACATTTCAAAATGGGAGGTGTGAATTATTCGACCCCCTGTCTTTCCAAGCTTATAACTACTCGAAAAATGTAATTCAAGCCCTAATTTTTTTTCAATTAAAGGAGCAAGGACCAAGGTTTCATTATAAAAAAAAACAAAAGAAAAAACAAACAACGTGGTTTAAAAAGAAAGGTTTTAAGCTTCGAACTTTACAGGTAAAGTTCTAAAAAACACTACCTTTTTTGTTTTAAATTTGAATATATTATTTATTGACCTTTTCTCTTCAATTTGTGATATACAAAACTTTGGTGAGTAAACTAATTATTTACTTTTTTATAGACACTTGAAAATGGGGGGGGGGTCCTGAATTAAAAAAAAGTTTTTCTAAAATATTATATTCGGTTTATTGGAAAGAGCATAAAATATTGACCCTGAAAATATCGTAAAAATAGAATCGATAGAAAAATTTTGATAGATTTTTAAAATTTAAAAATGTAAAAATATTGAGTTCGTAAAATTCATCACTGTTTTTTAAAAAATAAAAGAAAATATTCCTATTACTTTTAAAACGACTTTAATAGTTTATTTTGGAAGCATAATCCATAAAGAAAATAAACAACTCACTTTTAAAAGAGAAATTATGAGTTTTTTATATTTTATTCGCAGTTTCGTGTTAGAGGTATCAAAAGTTCCTACAAAAATTCTGATACACCTAGTGCATGGGTAGCTACTAGACTTGTGTCTTTGGTAATGTTTTCGTTCAGATTTGGCCTTTATTTTTGCCTCTATTTCTGCCTTTCTTTTGTGGAGGCTACTGCACCAGCACCTTCGGTCTGCTACTAGCTCTTTCTAATTTTTGTGTTCATATTCATTAGCTTTAAGTAGCGCTTTATCACATCCTTGTAGCGTAGTTTCTGCCCATCAATCGTTTTGCACCCATTTTACAATTCTCCATACAATAAGATTTTTTGCTGTATGACGTATACATTATAGTTATCAATATTATATAGAAACTAATACAATTCTTCAATAATAGTTTTTTTACTTAATGTGTGTGTGTGCGTGTGTGTGTGTGTGTGTGTGTGTTCAATGCTATGGCGGTCCCATCTAAGTATCTCTCAATCATTTACTTGGTGTGGAGAAGAACATCGGTCCGGTTGCATGAAAATTCATTGTTTGCTCGACAAGTCGGCAAAGGAAAGTGCAAAAAAAGGGTGTAATCAAACCATGGCGAAGGGGAAATCAATAGGGGCAAATGAAGTTCCAGCGGAAATCTCATGAATACAAAATTTCCCTATTTTATTGATTAGAGAGGAATTTAATCGTACAGACGACGGTGTATTGGCCGCCATCTTTTGGCTACCACCCTTGAGGGAACGAGATAAAAAAAAAAATTGAAAATCATATGGCTGTAAAAATAATAATAGTATATATATATATATGTGTGTGTGTGTGTGTGTGTGTGTGTGTGTGTGTGTGTGTGTGTGTGTGTGTGTGTGTGTGTGTGTGTTTGTGTGTGCGTTTGTGAGTGTTTGTGTGTGTTTGTGTGTTTGTGTGTGTGTTTGTGTGTTTGTGTTTGTGTGTGTGTTTTTGTGTGTTTGTGTGTTTGTGTGTATTTGTATGTGTGTGTTTGTGTGTGTGTGTGTGTGTTTGTGTGTGTGTGTTTGTGGGTGTGTTTGTGTTTGTGTGTGTGTTTGTGTGTGTTTGTGTTCTGTTTGTGTGTGTGTTTGTGTGTATTTGTGTGTGTGTGTTCGTGTGTGTTTGTGTGTGTGTGTGTTTGTGTATGTGTGTATATATGTGCGTGAATATTACTGCAAATGTGCGTGTAGTTTCATAAAATAATATAACGCAACAAATAACATGAGCTATAAATGTGTTCTTCATTTTAATATAAAAAATTATAAATTAATTGTTCAGTTGCATCTGAATGCAACAGCAATAAATTTAATGGTTCAAAATTGGACTAATATTCAAACATTTTTCATATTGTGGACCGAGATTTCACACTTTGTTTGGTATGTTAGGATGACATTTATGTGCAGTTCTGAGATTTATCAAAGATGACAAGTGATGATCAGTGGACTTAGGTGATGGTCGGCAAGTTTGTTAAGAACATGGACTTACAACCTGGGTATCCGAGTTCATTCCACAAAAATTACTCTAACTTAGGATCTTAGCTACCTTCACGTTGCCCCCCACCTCTGTAAGTACTTGATATCTTTCTAGAATGAAGTCTGACTGGAAAAATATCGGAGAAAACAATGCCAACTGCGATAAAAATTCTTAAAAAGTCTTAATGCAGCCTGTAGTGTCGGTTGGCAGACGAAAAAGAACGAAAAATGGTTGCTGTTCTCTATACATGCTTGGGACATTGTCACCTGATATGCAAATAAAATACTTCCAATTTCGAATAAAAAGCCTTATTTTTCAGAGACTCAGGCAGTTTGAATTTGGATGTCAAGTAGCAACTTTCGACGGCAGAATGCCCGATTTGGTGTAGCGTTATTCGATATCAGAGTGTCGAATTTAATCCCGGAAAATGTTACTTGAGAAGTGCAGAATAGTAAACTCTTTAATCTTTACCCTCCCCAGAATCTTCAGACTCACACGAGATGATGATGATGATGATGATGATGATGATGATGATGATGATGATTATGATGATTATGATGATGATGAAGCACCTAGTGCGATTTTCATAACGTTTCGGTCGATGTAACATCCAACCTTCTTCGGGTAGTGAAACTCGGGAATTTGGACAGAATTTTGAGCGGAACCCTTTATTTTCTTCACGAGGGTAGCGTGTTCTTGTCCCATCAGATACGCTACCCCCCTCCCCTGAAGAGCACGCTACTCCCGTGAAGAGCACGCTATCTCAGTGAAGAGAATGCTACTCTCGTGAAGACGATAAAAGGGTTCCGCTCTAAATTTCGTCCATATTCCCGAGTTTTACAGAAACATTCCCGTGTTCGACAAGATACACCTGAAGAAGATCGGAGGTTATATCGACTAAAACGCTGTAAAAATAACACTCAAGACGAGAACAATAGTCTGATGAATCCAAATAATACGAATAACTAATCCGCATCTCAAAAATTAAGAAATGATGAGCTTAGTTCTCTGAAACGTTTGGAGATGAATCGTTATAAATTCCTCTTGGGCGTTTATAATGTAATTGTCTTTAACTTTTTTGATAATAAAGATAATGATAACTAAAAAAAAAAACGTGATGTTCTGGAATTTAGATGTAAAAAAATACTAAAGCAAGAATGGATAAGGAAATGTTAGTATGTAGAGGGGGGACAGGATGGTCTGCTGTGTTGTAGACGATTCCATCCCCTGTTGTAGTTCATTGGACTGAATGGTAGTGTGATTGAAAAGAAAACGGTCGCATAATGATAACGAAAACATACCGGTATATATCAGCGAAAGAATGCAGATTTATTTACATAAATTTAAATGAGAAATCTATAATATAAAGGTGAACGTCTGTGTGTGTGTGTGTGTGTGTGTGTGTGTGTGTGTGTGTGTGTGTGTGTGTGTGTGTGTGGTCACGAATAGGCCCCTATATGGTTGACTATTTTTAAAAACTGATTACATATAATGATAGATATATCGAGGATCAGGAATAGGTATGTTTGATCTGGCAGAACGGTGGTTCATAAAAATTGTGGGGTCTGCGTTCGCGCCTGGACCCCAAAGTATGGAAATAAAAAATGAAAAAAAAAACGTTTACAAGTGTTTTATATATAGATGTACATAAGAATACTTTGATAAGTATGTTTCAACTTAAATAGGGATGGTATAATAAAAATGTGGGGCCTGCGTTCGCGCCTGTACTCCATGGAAATATGGCACAAACTTTAACAAAAACTTTTCATATCTATTTGCATAAGTATACTTTGATAATTAGGTTTCAGTTTGAAGAAATATGGTATAATAAAATTATTGGGTGTTCGTTCGCTTCTGCCCTCCATAGAATGGAAATATGTTACAAAGTTTAACAAGTTTTTTTTTAAGGGTTGAGGGTCCACAATAACACCTTTACGTTAATCTTAATTCACGTTAGCTTTTATTTATTTTTTGAGTTGAATCATATTGTGTCAAATAAATTCACCTCATAAATTCACGTTCTTATTAAAGTGAGAGCCAAAAAAAAAAGTCGGAACTTTAGACAATTCTCGACACAAATTTTGCATAACTCTGTTTTTTCCTTCTCCACTTGCACGTGGCACTCTTTCGAAAATAGATAAATAGATAAATAATAAAAAATAAGAACGTCACTTGTTATCGTGTCAAAAGAAGGAAAAAATCCTGTTCACGTGATTACGTATCTTTATAAAAGCATTTACATAACCTTTTTATTTTTATTTATATATCCGTTTAAGCTTTTTTTTGTCAGTGTACTAGAAGAGATTCAGTTGATTACAACCTTTCTGCGTGTTCTTTACATTACAATAGTACAACCCTGAATCAAACGGCGCAATACTACACTGTTCAATACTATAAAACTGAAATGAAGCTGTTCTGCTTGAAAAGGGCGCCATTTTCTTCTTATTCATATTTATACCGATTCTTTGCTTTAAAAAAGTAAAGTAATTACGTGTTTACTTTTTTTAATATCCCATTTTGCTGTTTTGGATTATTTTACTAAAGTAAGTAAAGTTTCATTATTTTTCAAAACTGTTTCTGTTTCTTTGTTTTTCGATATTTCGTCGATATTATTTAGTAAAAGTGTTTAGCAGAAAAGCCAACAAACGACTACCCGAAAAAATAAATATACAAGAAATAAATGTTACCATAGTCAATAAAAGTTCAGTTCATGTTTTTTTGTTTTGAAATGGTTTTTAATGCTCTTTACTTGAAATAATTTCAGCGAACCGAAATTAAAATGAAATTTGAGGCGATAACTACTTAAATGAATTTTTTATATAAACTATACATGCCATAATCGAATATTCCTCAAGCACAAAATAGCGGAAAACATTAAAATATGTTTATAAATATTCCTTACGCTGACGGAACTCTCTTAAATTGTTAACACAGAATGCTCAGGTGCCCCTCTTTCAAATTAAAAACGGGGCTCTTCATTTACAAGTTGCTGCTATTTTGATTTTTTTTTAACGTGTTCGTGAATTAAATTTTTTTTTTTTTTTTTTACAAACTACTTAAAAATACAAAGCAATGAACCATAAAAGTAACTTTTATTGACTATGGTAACATTTATTTCTTGTATATTTATATTATTATATATATAACATTTTCTCTTTGTAAGGAAACATCATTTTGTTGGTCACTCTTTGGTACGAATAGAAACAAAGTTGATATAAAAAATATATTTTCGCAAAAATTATCTTTACTTTCATCATATTGTGCTTAGGGTAAAATTTTGGAGTATCAAAACCTATCTCTTTACACCCCCCTCCTTTTCATAACCTATCATACTTTCATCATTCACAGTCCATTTTCTGTAGGCTGTTTTTGAACGCAGTCAACGACGGGTACTTCTGCTAGTTATAAATATATAGATAGAATGAATAAGAGTTCGTTGAGAAGGAGTAATGTTACTTGCGGTTGATGAGAGGTTGACGGGTTAGTCAGGAGCGCTATTGTGTGGCCAATGCTACTGGAGCGGCTTTTCGTTACATCTTGACTGCTTGAAGGTCCAGCGCGAAAGAGAAAGAGATATAAGACACAGGTAGTGACGTGCCTGTGTGGCTCTCTGGTTATCAGAGTTAAAGGGCGAAAATGGAGTAAGCCTGTGAATTTCCATTCCCACAAGTACTTTCCGGCTATTCTTCATATTTTGATATTTTCATCACTCCGCGTTTTCAAAGTTGCTGTTTGGTATGCCTGGCTTAACTTCTCATATATTTTCCTGATCTTATTTATAAAACTTTTTAAAGGTTCTTTTATAGGCTTTAATGTCAGTAAAAATAGCTGCAAAAGGGTCAAAATTGAAGGAAAATGGAACTTGGAAGGCTATTGTACTAAAAACTAAAACTAAAAATGCTATTGTACTAAAAAGGCTATTGTACTAAAAACTGCTATTGTACTAAAAGGCTATTGTACTAAAAGGCTATTGTACTAAAAGGCTAAAACACTAAAAATGCTATTGTACTAAACTAAAAACTAAAAATACTATTGTACTAAAAGGCTATTGTACTAAAAACTAAAAACTAAAAATGCTATTATACGCATGCGCACTCGTTAGTTCATTCGTTAACGTTTCCAAGTAACAATTTCCGGGGTTAAATTCGACACTCTGATATCGAATCTCAATACACCAAATCGGACACTCTGCCGTCGAAACTTGCTACTCCGACATCAAAATCCAAACTGCCAGAGTCTCTGAAAAGTAAGGATTTTTATTAAGAACTGGAAGCATTTTTATTTGCATATGAGGTAATAAGATTGCAAGCATGTAAAGAGAACCGCAGCCATTTTTTTTTGTTCTTTTTTGTCTGCTAGCCGATACTACAGGCTGCATTAAAATGTTTTTTTACCTATTTTTAAGGCATTTAATCACAGTTGGCATTGTTTTCTCCAATATTCTTACTTATAAGAATATCCGTTTGACGTTAGCTTAAACGGTAACGACTAAAACTGAATCGTTAAATGTTTTGGTTTCGATTCTTGCTGAGGGTACACAAGTCAGATTTTCTTTTTTTTTAATTTTGAAACTATTAATATATATCGGACACAATATAATAATCCACAGAGAATTAACTATAATTAATACGAAATCTGCAGACATTAAAATACCATATTTAAGCGTATTTTATGACTGGGTGACGCCGGGCGCCAAAGCTAACTCCTTCATTTAAAAAATTAACACTTTTCGTGTTTCAGCGATAGAGTTGACGCGGGGGAAAACTGAACAATTATAGAAGTTATTAATTATGTTTACGCTGAAGACCTGTGCACGCCGCATTTTTACATGGTATATACGTTATCTCTTTTTTTTTTCATTTTTCTTAAACTTTTTCTTCTAGGGGATGGGACATCCAACCAGATGTCTGACATTTACCCATATTTTAGTGAGTCCAACCAAGAGATCTTTTCAGGATTCTAGCCGTTCCTTTCAGTGCAATCGTTTGTATTTCACTTGCACTTGGTTCACCGGGTATGCTTGCTATGTACTTTTTAAAGTTCTTTTTCATAAGCCCAGTTGCTCCTATGATGACTGGTATTGCAATTGTATTAATGTATGTTTTGGGATATGTGAGCTGCTGTTCGTTTTGACGTATCGAAAACAGTTTTGTTGATAACACTTCTTAAGAAAGTGGAAACAATTTAATGTCTTCTTAAGCATTAAGATGCTGCAACAAGAGCAGAGGGAAAGCGGAAGATGCTTGGCCAGCAGGAAAAGAGTCTCGCTTAAAAATTCATTATCTTCAGAACTTCGTCGGAACAATAATGATAATAAAAAAATCGCAAAGTAAACACGTACAGTAAATTGAAATCGTAATCTAATTGTTGGTGATACTAACGGCTGTTTTTATCTGTAGTTTTGAAAGAGATCTTCGGGTTATAAAAATGGCCGACATAATAAAAGAAAATGAAACAACACGCTTTTTTTAAGCAAGGAAAGGAGAGGGCGCACGCGTCTTATTTATCGTTTGATGATCGAGAAATTCAAAATTGATTTCATCGATATTAACGACAACAACAGACGCTGTTTAGCAACCCGCATGCATACCCCCGAGCGCGAGTCAATTATATTGTAGTACGTTAGAAAATAAAAGGAACTCGTTGTGATTTAAGCCTGTTTATTATTCGGAGCTGATCCAAATAAGCTTGGAGCAAAAATAATGGAATTTTAAATTAATATTTTACCATCAATATATACATCTATCTATATATCTATAAAAGTGAAAATGCCTGTGTGTGAGTACACATCTCAACCTCTGTACTCAACGAATTTTTGATCTGCAGACTTGAAATTTGGCATATATAATATTCAGACATGTGAAAAAAAATGTAATTTCTTTCATCTGAAAAAAGAAACTGCTAAGGGGTAAACATTTGCAAATTGGTACGCAAGGGTCGTCGGATTTTTAAACGTTTTTAACTGTTTCACGACTGTGCATGCGCAGTCTATAAACATGACAGCTTCTTTATGTTAAGAATAAGATTTTTTGAAAACAAACTTTGGGAATGACGTTTCAAGTTTGTGTGATTGTTATCGTACTTCATACCATCTAAAATATTCCAACAGAAACCTATCAGCCAGCCATGGTTCTCCCCAGAATGTGCTGCTGCCATCGTGCACAGAAATCACTTTTTTCCATAGCTACCAACGTAATAGATGCACTGAGACTAAAGCTGCTTTCAGGAACGCCAGCAACCACTGTAAAAGAGTAATAAAAATGCAAGAGAGCTATATGCCCTGTCTGTTAAATCCAAAGTAGCTGATCAGCGGCTTGGTGCCCACCAGTTTTGGCAAATAACAAATAGGATCCTGAACAGAAGTGTGCGTTCTATCCCAACCATTATCAATGGACCAGAGGTACTCTCGTCAGCTTCAGACAAGGCCAAACTATTTGCCAAGAACTTTGCAGCTAATTCTACCCTATGCAACGAATGCCATCAACTTCCCATATTTCTTCCTATAACACAGAACAAGCTAGGTAACATACAAATATCCGTGCATGAGGTCGCCAAGCTAATCAAGAACCTTGATTCCAGTAAAGCAACTGGCCCTGATGGCATCCCAATTATAGTGTTCAAAAAGCTTCAACCAGAACTTGCTTCCATACTTACGGAAACTGTTTAAGCGTTGCCTTAAGGAGAAGTGCTTTCCAACACCCTGGAAAACCTCATCAGCCCTGTATTTAAGAACTCAGGTGATAAGTCATCCCCCTCTCAGTACAAACAAATAAGTCTCCTGTGTGGCATGGGTAAATTGCCGGAATCCATATTAAATAGAGAAATAGTCAACCACCTCAGCAGAAATAACCTTCTTAGTGACACGCAATATGGTTTCCGTTCTGCAAGATCTACCGCAGATAAGTGGTGACCACCTTGTAAAAGAAAAAGAAGAGTGTTTTTAGGATTTGGTTTCGATCTCAGCTAGAGTTTGTCTTTACTTACAAGAAGTGAAATGTTCCGAATAAAACATAATACTCGCGAGCACATGTCTCAGTTACTATGGTTTTTTTGTAACTCTATTTTTTTAAAGGAATTTAACGGCACCTTTAATACCTACTGTATTTTGTGTTTATAATCTATAATATAAATCTCACCTGTCCTTTTAAATGTACGCATGTATGTATGTTTTTTAAGTCCAGGCGTTCAGTTGGATATTTGTTTTCCTTTGATTACTACCTCCATTTATTTGTAAAAGCGTGTGCCAAATTTGCCATCATCATCATTGTCTACAACAGAAGTCTGTGTCTTGTAAACAAACATTGTATTAAAAAAAGTCCAGGCGTTTTAGTAATGATCTGTTAGATTTTGTTCTCGTCCGATTCCTACTACCATTACTTCGTAAAGTTGCACAAACTCTTCAACGAGTGACTGTCTCTTCTACACATTGTTTGTTTTGGATTTTGCTAGTTTTTATTTTATTATTATTCATGTCGAACCCATTGAATTGTACCCATCACCTTCATCCTGATCATTGAAGATATATGACTTTTTGAACGCTTCTTCGTGTGTATTTTACATGTATGTGTATGTATACGTGTGTGTATTCATATGTAAGTACATGCTTATATGTGTGTCTATGTGTTTGTACAAAGCACTCGTTCACAAGTGTGGCATTTCCAGCTCTGTGTGTCATGATTAACACCATCAATTAAACCTTTGTGAAGCTCTCGCTTCAGATTGTTGTGGGTCTACTTTCTTTTCTCTAGAGCATCACAACTTTCACGTACAAGCTTTTGCCACCAATGTGACTTCTCTCAATCTTGTCGTCCATGCCATCGCAGATGACTCTGCACTCCCGCCGAAGATTTGCACATCTTGAAGCAGATGTGACATACAAATTGAGCAACTTCCATCGAGTTGACTTCCTCTGGAAGTTGAAGGGTATTCCTATGAACAATCACATGTCTTCCCAAACTAGCAGTAGACTTTCAAACTTTACTGCATGTAAAACAGATCGTTTGGTTCGGACTAATAGGTGCAAAATTGACCTGAACAGGAGTTAACCACCTGCCTGCCTACTAACGCTTTTTTTCACACACTTACAAACACCCGGGCAACACCGGGCGCCCACGCTAGTAAATAATAAGTCTGCATTAATTAAAATATAATATTTATGTCAATTTTTGACTACCGCGCGACGCCGGGTATATATTATGTACCCGGCGTTGCCCGGTAGTAAAATGACGTAAAAATGATTAAAATCAAAACATAGGGAAAGTAATGTTTTGTTCTGAACTTCAAGGAAACTACGCGAATTTCAGTGTAAATCCCCATCATTGTATCAGACAAAACCTGTTGATCTAATAAAACAGAGAAAAATATCTCGACGCTCGATGCTCGACTCAGCTCCTATCGCTGATCTGCCGTGGTAAGAAGATCTTAAGTAAGAAGATCTTAAGGAAGACATTTTCTTCTTGTGACTTACATCGAACGGAATTTAAGATTCAAATCTCTAAAATAGTTTTTTTTATCAGTATAACTCTTGAACATACACACATATCGAGAGAACTTGAATGCCTACTAGACAATGCCTGTAGTGTCTAATGTCTCTTTATACATTATACATTTATTATGACATGACAACCTGACATAATGATATTTTCCTTACAAGAAAACTCTGACTACATACTAAAAAATTTCAAAGTATTCTAAAATTAAAGGATTATATTAAATAAGATCCCCGCGGTGTAGCTTTTACTATAGTGCACCTGCTCGAAGTGATTTTACGTCAAGTAACAGAACAAAGCATGGTATACCATCAGACTAGATTAATTCTTTGCAATCGATGCCACCACGATAATACACGAAGTACTATATAAGTATAACATATTTAAATGCTCAATTAGGGAAATGATGTTTTGAACGTATTTACAAACTCAGTGTTTGAGATGTGAAGAATAATTTTATTGGAATATTCGAATAGCTATGTGTCTCATATAAAGATCAAGAGTTACCCCCAAGCAGAGGGCTCCTTGATACTTGAGAACTTTGACTGAAGAAAAATAAAACAAAGATACCCACACATGCATATATATAAATATATATAAATATATATATATGTGTGTGTGTGCGTATATATATATATATATATATATATATATATATATATATATATATATATATATATGTTTTTATGATTTCAGCCTCGTGGGTATTTGCTAAAATCATTACAATATTGTTTCTATAGACGGGATAAATCAATTATCTAGCTCATGTTATCAAACAATTTAAGCAAAAAAACTTTTTTTCCTGTTTCTTTTTACCTAATATAGTCCTTATATATATATATATATATATATATATATATATATATATATATATATATGTGTGTGTGTGTATGTGTGTGTGTGTGTATGTGTTCTACATTTGTGTTTGTTTGCAATACTTTTTGAATGAATTTAATTATTTATACGAAAATGAATTTTACCAAAATGTGAAGCGAATTGAGAATGATTCTCCCCCTTACCAATTTGGTACCCCAAAATGGGAAGCGGCCAATATTGTTTTTGAAATATAATTATCCATTTATATTCATTATATTTTCAAAACTATATATATATATATATATATATATATATATATATATATATATATATATAAGCAATTACGGTGCAAGCTTGACAATTAAAGCTTGACAATTTATATGTACGCAGACATTTCTAAAATCTTATTTCAGCAGTGTTCAGTGCCATGTAAGACTGAAACTGAGCATATACGCATTTAAATTTGACAGCCTAATTATAATTATCTTAAAGAACCCGTCTTCGCATTAAAGGGGCAATAAACAATGGTATGAAAAATATTATTACATTCTCATCGACATACGTATTTCATTGTTCCTCATTAATAATTAAAATTCACATGTATTATTGAAGGTGACGCCCAAAATGTCCCTCATGGAATCTTTTATAAAATTCATATTTTCTTAAATCGAACCAGATCAGGGAAAACAAACTTTCAACCATTATTCGTTATTTTATACGACGCACGCGCGCAATTGTTTGTAACTTCGACGTACTACTTTCTTGACACTGTGTTCATTTGGGTACGAAAAGTATGAGGGGAGTTTTATCGACATTATATATATATATATATATATATATATATATATATATATATATATATATATATATATATATATATATATGTGTATATGTATATATATGTATATGTATATATATATATATTTATATGTATGTATATATGTATATATATGTGTATATGTATATGTATATATATGTATATGTATATATATATATGTATATATATATATATATATGATGAAAATAATGGAAATATTATTCCGACAAAATAGAGAAATAAAAAATAACAAACCGTATTATGTGTTCATCAACTTTTCGTCTTTATTTCAGAGGAAGTCTCGAAATAAAGACGAAACGTTGATGACCACATAATACGGTTTGTTCCTTTTTATTTCTCTCTCTCCTTCCCTCTCTCTCTCTCTCTATATATATATATATATATATACATATATATATATATATATATATATATAAAAGTAAATGGTAGTTTGTTTGAAGCATTACTGGTAAAAGAATATATGGAAGTTTTAAAAGCCAAAAGCAATGCGGAAACGACCGGAATCACAAGAGTAAAGAACAGAAAAACAAACAAATAGACGGTTATGTTCAAGTAGAGAAACATCTAACTGTTTATTCATCTATCATTCCGCACCTCGTTATATAATTAATTTGTAACCAAGTTGCAACTCCCCTTTTCAAAAAGAAGAAGGAGGTATTTTCTCCCGAAATTAATCAAAGTTCCATACAACCAACGGAATTTATATACACCGGACATACCAACAACTTGATTACAAATTAATTATATAACGAGGTGAGGAATGATAGATGAATAAACTGTTAGACATTTATCTACTTGGACATACCCGTCTATTTGTTTGTTTGTTATTCTTTTCTTTACTCTCATGATTCCGGTCCTTTCAGCGTTGCTTTTGGCTTTTAAAACTTCCATATATATATATATATATATATATATATATATATATATATATATATGTGTGTGTGTGTGTGTGTGTGTAGTCATCGACACACAGTCCTGTTTCGTTGTATCACAACTCATCAGTGCCGCTAGACTAGCATCTCTCCCAAGCCAAGGATAGAACCTAGAACCGTCGTGTTGACAGTCGGCAGTTCTCCCACTCGACTATGGAATCGACGCCCGTAAATAACTCGTCGGAATGTCTATAAACAAACAACGAGCTTCGCATTTTCAGCCAATTAAGTAGCGGGTGAGATTATTTACGACAGTGCTCTACCCAAAGAGGGGGACTTAAAATATATTTGTATTCATCGACTACACACACACACACACACACACACACACACACACACACACATATATATATATATATATATATATATATATATATATATATATATATATATATATATATATATATATATATATATATATATATAAGGGTTTGAAGTTTGAATACCGAGCTGCATTGGTGTCAATTCTTTCTGTATAGTACATAGGAATTTTAAAATTGCGCATAATTATTACAGGGCGGATGGGTATACACTGACTTTAAATTTCAGGAAAATGTGATAGACCCTACGTTGGTGGATACTTCAGCTGTACAGTGTATGGAGATTTTCACTGGTTTCATATAAAATATATGTCATCAATTTTACGATCTGTTTGCCAGCTTATGCAAACATGAATAATAAATGGTTATCTAGAAAAGCAAACGAATTCATTCCTTCCATAAATCGTTTTGAATGTGTTCAGACCTGAGACTTTTATGGGTTTGTCTACATAAATAAATTAGGTGCCAAAATACTGACATCAAACTGAATATTGTGGGCAAATATTTATGTAGCGTTTGAAATTGGACCTTTCGATGTACAATAAAGTTTTAATTTTGTACCGCAGTTCACTTCTATACTTCGAGGGGTTCAAGAGTCGACTGACATGAATCTAATCATATGAAAAAACGCGCGAAAAATTCAAGTTGTGGTTATTCGATGAGGAGTGTGGATCCTGCGCAA
Organism: Euprymna scolopes; assembly: GCF_053919585.1. Classification (NCBI taxonomy): domain Eukaryota; kingdom Metazoa; phylum Mollusca; class Cephalopoda; order Sepiida; family Sepiolidae; genus Euprymna; species Euprymna scolopes. The sequence continues at coordinate 106,954,353 of NC_136498.1, forward strand.
ACGTTTGCTTTCCAAGAACCGCTCCCTTAGCAAACATTCGCAGAAGGTTTTCAGTGGTTTATTTAGCCATGAAAAACTTTTCAGGCCAAAAAAAAAAAAAAAACGTTAAAGAAAATGCCAAATTGATTTTAAACTCCAAATGGTTACACGTACTAAATAAAACAAATTTAGAATGAAATAAAAATAAAAATTTAAAACGAATGAAAATAAAAAATAAATTTAAAATGGACAAATAAAATAAAAACAAGCACAAAATAAAAGTATAAATGAAATTTACTCAAAGAAAAAAAATGTGAAAGAAATGTAGTTATGAAATAAAATAAAATAGCGCACGAAAAAAGTTAAAGAAATTTAGTTTAGATGTAAGTCCGATATAACTTAGCTGTTGATTCCAATTTTTACTTGACGTAATTCAATGGCTAAATAGAGCATTGAACACCTTCTGCGCATGTCTGCTAAGGGAGCGGTTCTTGGAAAACAAACGTTTGCGCAGGGTTTACACTCCTCATCAAGTGCTCTAGGTGTGTAATTATTTGTGCATTAGGAGTCGCTTGCTGTGATTGTTACAGTTGTGAACTGTGACCCACGACTCATGATGTTCGAGTTAAGTGAGCCCCAATGCGTCACCTTTACCGCGCCCTTTCCTCCAGCTTGAATAGTAGGGTAGACTAGATTCTTAATTAGTAAAGGAGAAAATAGAATTCCAAACCAACACAGGTCTTGATTTAATCATCTAGGCATTGTTTCCATTGCTGCAATGCCAACGGGCAACCACTTCTGATTGCGCAACCTTTACTTCCAAATATGTACACTTCGAGTAGATATACGTTGTCCTTGGATTGAACTGAGCTACCTTCAATGTTTTAAGGGTTTAACAGAAATCTACAGGGTGAGACGATAAAGTGTCTCCCTAAAACAAACAAAAAAACCCACTACAGCTTTATTTTTTAAATTTTTATTGAAAAAATCAATTAAGGTAACTTTGATTATGTAGTAGAGCTGACTTCTATTAAATATAGCTGCATTCAACCTTAATCACCGCCTCGATACTGGTCTGGAACTGGGAGCATGCCTCTTCCACAAGCGCCAGCAGGAGCTCGGCGAATACTCTGCAGATGGCGGTCATTAATTTATTCATTGCGGACTATTATCCTTATCTTTTTAGTTGTTGTTTCACGACGTTTTGGCTAACTATTTTTCTGGCCTTCGTCAGGTGGTTACCGCGACTGGATAGGAACTTGCAATTAGGAGATTCGGAGTTCCTATCCCGTCGCGGTTACCTTCTTAAGAAGGCCAGAGGAATAGTTAGCCGAAATGTGAAATAACAACTAAGAAAGTTGAGGATAATAGTCCGCAATAAATAAATTAATAAATAATAATCATCTCAATAATGGATTCCAATTAAATAATATACACCATTCGATACGGATCCGACCATGGAAGATCAGATAATAAATGAACGTGGATTTATAAGACTAAAAAATCCAACCTTGGTCGCCTTTAAGGGTCCGTGGCGCAGTGGATAGAGACGTTGAATCTCTATGGTTCCAGGCGAGTATTGTCTGAAGATAGCAGTTTCAATCCTACTCAAAGCCGGCCAGAGGCTTACTTGGCCCAAAACACAGTGAGATGACAAAAACTATGGAAGGCAATAATTGCCGAGGATGCAATTAGGAGACATGGATTCACGTCACGTTTAGAACCTGACGAAGGCCTGAGGAATAGTTAGTCGAAACGTTGTGAAACAACAACTAAAAATGATGAGGATAACAATCCGCAATAGATACATTAATTCCATATGCTGTCACAAAAAAATGGATTCCCTCTATCGTGCAAGAATCTCCCCATCAAGGGAGAGAAGTTTCAGAATGGAAGTATAGAACCCCTCTCTTAACCAAAGATTGCCGATCACTCTCTTCTGCTATGACGAATACGTGGGAGTGAATAAAATACATAAATACATCGCCTTGGGTTCTGTTTTGAAGTGTTCTTTTAAGCAGATTCCAGCTTCCCCCAAGCACGGTTGACTGACCTCCCAGAAGAAACAATAGCAGAAACAGGTATGTTGTCATGTATATGTTGTGTTACATGTTCTAACACGCTCCCACCAACACCACCACATGAGACGAATTACGGCCCGTTAAAATAGACATTTATGACGAGGACAACAGTCCGTTACACAACGTACATAGTTACATACATATGGTCCGATTATGATATGAACACAACAGACATATAGTAGTGCTACGTACGCATTCAAAACAAATCACGATGCAAACAGTATATATATATATATATATATATATATATATATATATATATATATATATATATATATATATATATATATATATATATATAACCCCTCCGCAACGCAAATACGGCAAAAATACGATATACGACAAACGTTAATTTGGTACCGTATACACCCGGTCATATAAACAGTCTCCCACAACGTAACACAATCTAAAACCTCATCTCTCCTGAGTCGGCATTACCCGGTTCCAGTGGCAAGGAGAAATTCAGGACAACTGGAAATAAGGCCGAGATACGCAAACACATACAGCACCTGCTATTCCCAAATGGTCACCCATTTAGTATTGAACAGATTCAACGCAGCTTAACTTCGGCGATTTAGCGGGAATCGGTGTGTCAGAGTGATTATGATGTATATGACGTATACTGAATTACTATAAAAATGAAAATGAATGAACACTTCCCCTCCTCTTATTTTAATTAAATGTTTCATGAAGTCGGCGTAATTTAAGAATATCGAATAACTTTAGTTTAACTTAAAATTGTGTTCGGAAACGTGCAGTCCTCTCAAATGAATTGGAAATGTATTTTATAAGAAAAAAGACCGATAGCCATTATATATATAAGAAGGAAAAATCCGATTTTTACCGAAGTTAACACCCTTATAATAATATATCACACATGCATTGGAGAAGTTTTATCATCAAACGAGCAGAAAAGGCCCGGTATATAAAATCAATGATAGGATTTTTAATAAGACAGGGGTGCGTACGAAATGAATGTTTCTCGTTAGAGTACAATTGAACCATGCTACTTGATATTTTGTATTTTGGGCTGAAATAACTTAAATAAATAAAAAGTAAATGACTTAGAATGACTTTAATGAAATTAGGGATGAATTGAATGACCTTAAGAATGACTTGAATGCTTAAAAAATAACTAGAATCCTTCAAAAACAACTTGAATGATCTGGAGAATGACTTGAATTGCTTTGAGACTTACTGATTGTAAAGTGGGTGATCATTTTACATTAAATTAATATAGAAAAGTGATCCCCCACTTTATATCACAAAGTTACAAACGTAAGTACAGCATGTAATAAGAATAGATACTACACTTTGAGATATTAAATCCTTTATTCATGCTAAAAATACAGTGATAATCAACAATGAACAAAAAACTTAGGCACATGGCCAACTCAAAAGGGGATATTGTGGGGGTCGTTGGTCATCCTTGTCACTCCAGAACTAAACAAAATCAGAAGTTTCTCCCAGCTAGTATCTTCTTTCACCATAATACCGCATTCACCCTTTCGTTCTGGGGGACGTCCTACTTAACTCCCAATTGTTAAAACATTTTTTATTAACGTGTAAAAAACTAAAAAGATAACAATAAAAATGGTACAATAATTCATTTATGTCGAGGGCGTTGGCCAAAAGGCCAAGAAAAGCTTAAAAAGCTAAGAACAGCATCTATTAACAACAGACCTTTGATCTTAACCAAAAAGGCCGAGCACAAAAGTGTTACGTACAAACCGACCGACCGACCGACCGACCGATCGACCGACGGAGTGACTTATAGAGTCGCTTGCACGCGACTAAAAAGTAGCTTCACCAGAGAAAACCCAAATAAAACTTTTACGTTTGTTTTTCGAAATCAGCAAAATGAAACCAAGCAGACATTTTGAAACAACAAAAAAACGTTTTTCATGGCTGTAAAGTTAAAATGCGATTAAAAAAAATTATTATGCTTATCAGTTTTATTTCTTGATAACGTCTTCGTCGTCTTCTAAACCTAATCTATAAAAACAGCATTGTTTCTTTAGAAGGAGAAACCATTAAAAAAAACTGTATAACGAAAAAAAAAAAAAAAGGATAAGTAGACATGATGAAAAAAAAAGAGAGACAGATAAAAAAGAATGGAAGGAAAAGAGAGAGCGAGAGGGAGAGGGGGGGACAAAATTATCAGTCAACATGGCGGACGGGTTCTCTTCGTTCACCTTTATTTAAACAAGAAAAAACAGTCATAACCTGGTTGACAACATTTTTATATTTACAATATTCGGCATTTTTAGTTGTTTATGCGCTCTTACCGATCTCATCTAGCAAAGTCGTCTATTTGTCGCTATCAATTAAGGATACGTCTTTGACAATCCGTTCGATTTTGTTGTTGTTATTGTCTGAGCTATAGTTCTCTACAGTTTACCTTCTCTTCGAGTATTGAATAGTTTTTTTTTTTCACACAGTGATCACCACTTATCAAGGCCCGGAAGCCACTCAGGGATAAGGGTTATTGCAAGTACATTACGTTAGTGTGGAGATTTGATGAAGTGTTTACTTAAGGAGGCGGTTCATTAGGAATTTGTTAACATTGGACTTGAAGACATCCAAGTTGTAGTCCGGTGGGAAGCAGGCAGACGGAACAGAGTTCCACAGGCGTGCAGTTCTAAGAAAGAAGCTTTGTTCATGGAATCCGCGTTTTGATTTAGGCACAGATATAGAGTGGGGGAAATTTTTCACAGTGGATTCAGCTAGACGGGGGTTTTTCGTGAAAGATTGGCGAGGGGGGGACCAGAGATTGGAGTTCAGACGAGCGTTTAGGCGCATTTATCGGGGCATACCGATAAGGCTGCTCAAGTATTTTTTGTAGAAAAATGTGTTCTTTTTCTAGGACTCTAACTTTTCAAAACCATCCAGTATCTTGTGCTTAATCTCGATTAAAGGTAAATAAATAAAACAAAACATGTTCTAGCCTATCTTCCTCTATCTTAAATCTGAAGCAATTAGCATAAAAATAGAATTCGTCTTAATTCAGTATGTGTTTGATTGGTTGGTTGGTTGGTTGGTTGGTTGGTTGTTTTTGTTTTACGGCATATCAACCCTTTTCAGGTTATTTAATGCCGAATCCAAAGATTTTGAAGAAAATTTTTTTTAATAGAATATATTTATTGTTTTCAAGTGGGTTCCTATTTAACCCATAGTTAAGACCCTAACAAGTACTACCACTCCGGGTCAGAGTGGACCTGGGAGCAATGGCAATTAAAGGGTGGCTCCACACTCCCCAAAGCCCGCAAGCCGGCACCTCACCACTGGGTATAGTTTAAGGTCATATCCAGGACCAAATATCTGTTTGAGCTTGATTTTGGTTTTGTTTTATCCTGCCTTGGTCGAGTTCAAAACCAGTTTCTAAACCTAGTTTCACTTCCCTGCAACCTCTTTCCAACAGAAGAGATGTTGTGAGCCTGTCTCTTCTCCATCTTTATTCTCATGGCAAGTGCTCGTCTGAACTCCAATCTATGATCCCTCCTTTCAAAACTTTCAGAAAAAACACTCGACAAGCTACAACCACTATCAACAATGTCCCCAACTTTTTATTTGTGCATAAATCTAAACGCAGTTTCCATGAACAAAACTTTTTTGTTATTAAACTGCCTGCTTGTGGAACACTGTTCCATTGGCCTGCTTTCTGACCGACTACAATAGGGTATATTTCAAGTCTAATGTAAACAAGTCCTTGCTAAGTCGTCCTCTTAAATAATTAAAAATCTACCCAATCAAAACGATTACTACACTAAACCTTACATTCCTTAAACCTTATACTCGAGTGAATTTAGGGCCTTTATAAGTAGTGATTTCCTTGTAATATATATATATATATAATATATATATATGTATATATTTATTACAATATATATATATATATATATATATATATATATATATATATATATATATATATCAAAAAACAAGAAATGGGCAGGTGAAATTAAAATTTCCTTAAGGCCTTATCGTCTGACCCTCTAAGAGGAAACGTCAGAATGATAAATTAAAAACTAAGAAAACGAATGAGGGAAGAGGGGAATTTTGGTTTCAGTTGGAAGTTCCCTCATTCGTTTTCTTAGTTTTTAATTTATCATTCTGACGTTTCCTCTTAGAGGGTCAGACGATAAGGCCTTAAGGAAATTTTAATTTCACCTGCCCATTTCTTGTTTTTTGGTATTTAAATTAAATTATGTTTCCTCTGAAATTTCTCCTTCCATTTTGTTGTACCAAAAATTTACTTATATATATATATATATATATATATATATATATATATATATATATATATATTACAAAAAAAAAACTTAATAGAATGTGTCCACCAAATAGTTCCAAATTTAACCGAAGGTTTCTCTGATTGCACAGAATAGGGAGCTAAAACTGATAGCCATGTTAGTGCGTCCTCTGTGCAAAACAGAAAAACACTCCAGAGAGAATGTAGAACCATAGTCCTTTTTTATCTACTAAGTGTTGGGTACCTTTGGAAATAGGCTGATGATCCCGGATGTAACGAGGAACATGCTGGGCGATTCTAACCTGAAGACGCTGGGTCGTTTTGCCGATATAGACGGCACCACGCCGACATTGGAATTTGTTAAAAATATTGCTTGACTGCGAGATAGGCAAGATGTCCTTGTAGAAAAAATTGGGGGCACACATTCTATTTAGTTTTTTTTTTTTTTTTTTTTTCGCTATCCCTTTCTAATAAGTATTTCTACAGGAAAAACAAAAACAAAAAAACATCCAGACATATATCCTTGAAAAGTTTGTCTGATGAAAAGCGCTTCGGGATTCATTACAATTCGTGTTTTTTTTTTTTTAATCGACTTTTTAATCGACCTATTTATTTTATAACATCCGAATATGGTTCATTTCTTTTTCATCATTTTAAAATTTTGCAATTCTAATAAAGATATATATATATATATATATATATATATATATATATATATATATATATATATATATGCATACATATATATATATATATATATATATAATGATGGGACGATTCTAATTTTTTTCCAATACCGATACAATTACCGATTCTGTTTTAAATTCCCGATTCCGATACAATTATCGATTCCGATTCCCATTCTTTTAAAATCACTAGATGTTTATTTACAGAGTGTTTTTGATTAGGTTACCGTAAAAACCCATGTTATGTATTTTCGCAAACGTAAAAATACACTTGTGTGGGTGATCGATACATTTTAATTTGTTTGTAGCTTGAAATCAATACGTATTACCATTATATATTTAGTAACAAACTAAATAATAAACAATTCCAAGAATTGATTTTTTCCATCGGAAAGTAGATACAATTTTCTCCGAATCTGAAACTGATTCCCATTCCTTAAAAGTTCCGATTTTCTCGTTTCCCGATTCCGATTCCGAGTCTCATTAATAGTCCCAGAACGAACACACACACACACACACACACACACACACACACACACACACACACACACACACAAATATATATATATATATATATATATATATATATGTTGACAGACTATGGATACCCGCTGTAAGAGTACCTGGGTGTGGAATTTTCTTGTTGCAACAGTTGCGCAATCACGAACCACATTACTTACCTGAGTCAGCGTTGTTAAATACGAGTGATAAGTGGAAGTTCAGGACGACTGAAAACAATGCTTAGATAAGCGGATATATATATATATATATATATATATATATATATATATATATATATATATATATATATATATATATATAGTCATCCACATACAGTACTGTTTAACTGTTTCACAGCTCATAAGTGCGGCTTGACAAGCAACTACCTCAAGCCAGGATCAAAACTCGATCACTCAAACGACAGTCGGAGTTTCTAAACGTGTTACTATGCAGGCAGTGAATTAACAATGTTTTGACATTGTCCAAATACCTAAGCCACATTTGTTTACACAAAGAACCTCGCTTCATACGCTAATGGTAATTTGTATATCACTTCCCAATATGCTCAACCCAAGATAAGGTACATTGTAGTCATCCATATACAGTACATTTTCGCTGTTTCACAGCTGATCAGTGCGGCTAGACAAGCAACTACCTCAATTCAGGATCGAATATATATATATATATATATATATATATATATATATATATATATATATATATATATATATTTGAAAAACGGCTAAATACAGACCAAAAAGCATAATTAGTTTAAAAAATAAAAAATGAAAATAAAGGTTAGCTAACCAGGTTTCGTTCCTCACTTATCAAAGCTAAATCGAGGAAAATACGATTTAAAACAAACCAAAAAAGTCATGAATATGGCGGGGTAGGAAAAAAAACAGAAATAAATGAGGGAAAATTACATAGAGACTAAATTAAGTCCAAGAAGATTTTCTTTTTGCTTGCAAAGAGAAGGTCTCAAAGACTTAATAAAAAGAGTCTCTAAAATTTTCAAATGATAGGAAGAGTGCGACTTACTAAGGATCGTAAACATGTCAGCACTGAAAT
>NC_136498.1:106967922-106985422 GCF_053919585.1 Euprymna scolopes
AAAAGCAATCAGCTTTGATCAATGGGGAGTTTCTTGGGGAAACAACAAAAAAATAAATAAAGCTGCCCCCGCAGTAAATAAAATACTACCCACCAATGTAACACTGTTCCACTGAACTGCTTTACAGTTAAATACAACATAGTAGCCTATTAATCCAATGTAATCAAGTTCTTGTTAATCGACTGCCGTAAATAACCGAATTCTACCCAACTGACACCATTAACGATTACAGCATTACCACCTTACATTCATTAACACATCCTCGAGTGGTCCTTGGGCCTTGATAAGTGCAGACTGCACGAAAAATAAACGCTAGTCCAATGTTCTGTTTACATTCAGAAAACGTCACACGAGGAAGTGAATACAAATTTGGTAGAGACAGCTTGTTTTCTCCTTTCTTCTGATGAGATGCAGTAAGCTTCGAAATGTCATGGTCTGAATAGTTTCTATTTTTCTTATTGACGTGATGAGCAAATAAAGTTTATTTAATTTTGAACTGTAATTATTTCTCATACAGCCATATATATATATATATATATATATATATATATATATATATATATATATATATATATATATATATATATATATATATTAGTTTTACAGAAGTTCAGAAAAAAACATTGGTACCGTCGGTTCCAAGCCCAAACACAACGGGAATCCGTTAATGGTAACACGTAAATAATGTTCGGCTCTCGTCAGCCATCTTGTTTTCTGCCTCGGGACATATTTTTTCAGGTCCGCATATGTTTGTTTATATAATGATGTATGTTTATATATATATATATATATATATATATATATATATATATATATATATATATATATGTATATATAATTGACTAAGGTCTACACTCCAAATTTCATCATGTTGACAATCTTACAATTTATTCCTTTAATTAAGTTGTCATTCTCAATTCTTGACAGTATGGCGTAATATAAGCAAACTATAAGATATTTGCAACTTCTCTTCTAATTTCCAGATTTTTTAATCATGTCCAAACGCATTTTCTTTCCTTTTGGTGGATTGATTGTTGCTATTTCATCTGATAAGTTAAGGTCAAAATAGATTCACCGATTAATATAATAATTAAGTGATTGATTTTTTTTTTTGCTACGAAACAGATACTGTCAAGAATTGTGAATCTTAACTGAATCAAAAGAAACACTATGAAATTTAGAATATAGACTTTTGCCTTTTATTCATTATGTGTCCCATAATTACATTAAGTTTCTTAAATAATGGTTTGGTATATATAAAACAGGGCAATTTGAATGAATAAAGAATATTTCCACAGAAACATATATATATATATATATATATATATATATATATATAGTAATTTATATATATATATATATATATATATATATATATATAGTAATTTATAAAATATATATGGCGATTAAGCTACACTAAATATTCGGCGTTTTATCCCCTCTAGGACTCCTCAGGCTTATGCGCATAAGCCTGAGGAGTCATAGAGTGGATGAAATGCGGAATATTCAGTGTAGCTTAATCGCCATATATATTTTATAAATTACTAACTAGCTCTACCTACGTATTGAGCACTTTTGAAATAAATACTTAAAGTTTACGCATAAATCTATACTTTCGTATATTAATTTTATGTGAGTAAATTAAGTAGTTATATATATATATTTAAAGTGATTATTGTGTAGTTCCAACGAGAGAAAAAAATATATATTTAAAAGAGTGTAGCCATCAACAATTGTGTGTTTTTCAGCCTTTCATCATATTTTTATTTTAAAATATTTTTTTTATTTTTTCCCGGAATTTGTTTGGAATAAATTGGTCCTCCATCATTAGAAATGTCCTATACGTTGCTGCGGTGTCGCTGCATTTGATTGCATGGTAAAAAGCCATTTTTCTTTGTTTAAGGAGGATGTTCCAGTGTTGGAGATTCTGTTCCTTGGTTTTTAGTAATTCATTCTGTATGTTCGGTCTTCTAAAGTATCCCAAGTATTCTTGTTGTGTTTTTAGTTGGTTAATGATTTCCTCAATTTGGATCTCTTTCTTATCCTGTTGGTTGGATATGAGCTGGATTATTCTGTCCATTTTCTCACTTAGTTGCTGTAATCCGTCCTCGAGATGTTTGTGTTCTATGGAGAGGTGTGTTTGTGAATCCATCAGGTCCTCCAGATATATATATATATATATATATATATATATATATATATATATATATATATATATATATATATATAACTACTGAATTTACTCACATAAAATTAATATACGAAAGTATGGATTTATGCGTAAACTTTAAGTATTTACTTCAAAAGTGCTCAATTCGTAGGTAGAGCTAGTTAGTAATGTATAAAATATATATGGCGATTAAGCTACACTGAATATTCGGCGTTTCATCCACTTTGAGTAGTCCTAGAGTGGATGAAACGCCGAATATTCAGTGTAGCTTAATCGCCATGTATATATTTTATAAATTTATATATATATATATATATATATATATATATATATATATATATATATATATATATATATATATATATATATACGAAGTTAAAGTTATTCCATGAATTAAAACGAGGGTATTAAACGTGCTTAATAAAAAAGGACAAAATATAATATTTTTATTTATATATACAAATATTACATAGTTGCTACACTGGACATGCTAATGTTTTGGAACGATTAGTTTATAAAAAAAACAAAGGCTCTTCTTCAGGCAACAAGTCCATCCGCTATTCATCATAGCTGATCCTTAAATGAAAAAAAAAAAGGGAGAAAAATGTGTGAAAAATATATTAAATGACTAACTAGAAGGGGGAGAGGTGATAGCGAAGTGGCATTTTAAACTCGAAAGGAAGGAAAGAAAGAAAAAGGGAGTGACGACTGAAAGGGAAGAAGAAGAAAGTGTCAGTCAAACAGAAAGGGGAGGAGTGAGAAAGAGCTTGTTACGTCTTCCTTTGGTCTTTACACCCTTCTTCCTTCCTTTTTTCTTTTGTTTTGCTTTTCCTTTTTCTCTCCTTTTCTTTTTCACTATCACTTTCTTCTCCTTTTTTTTAGTTGACGCTCACTTTTTTCCTTCTTTCCTTATCACGTCAGCAATTTTTTTTTTGGGGGGGGTCAGCTGGATATACTTTTATTACTCCAACAACAACAACAACAACAGCAAACACAACAACAACAACAACAGCAAACACAACAACAACAACAACAACAGCAAACACAACAACAACAACAACAACAACAACAACAACAGCAACAATCATCAAAATTTAATGAATGATTTTCGGTATCTCAACTTATAAAATATAATAAACCAATTCTTCCGAAACATTAGCATGTTCAGTGTAGCAATTCGTTGACTGTCATGGCTGTTGTGAACTGCGACGTTGTTTGGCTGTGGAATTTATATATATATATATATAGTTTTCTCAATCGCTTATCTAATTAGGTCGGTTACAAATCTGAGAGGTAGACAAGAGATTATATTCCTACTTACGTAGACTTATATAAGTTGTTATTCGAGTGTCCTCAACAATCATCATTGTTGTAATTCGCATTATGAATGCCTGGCTCAATCCTCCGCCATGCCTTTCGCTATAAACCAGCATTATTTCCATTTATTATTGCTACCATTATGGGCCTCCTTTTCTGGGGGTCAGTCGCTGTTCTATTCGATCTGAAGAGATAATGGGTTTATTTGAGTAATTTTATGCCACGCTGCGTCTTTATTGGTTTAATTTGTGCATTTCTTACCGGGCAAATCGTGGGGGTCGGCCTATCTGTAGTATGGGATAAACACAAAGAGATGACGCGCCTGACCGATTTGCAACTCACTTAAGAGATTGAATTGGCCGACTCTGCGCTTATACTCCGTCGAGTCAGCCGAGAGTGACGCGAAATAAACTATTCAGATAGACTGTCGATTAGTTAAAGAGTGATAGAGTAAATATATTGGCGGGAGAGGGTAAGCATTGGGAGTTGGAATAAGTGTTCGCTTTTCTAAGTTGGGAGATAAGTATATAGATTGAATTGGAGGGGAAGGGTGAAAAGAAAAAGCATTGTAGCAAAATAAATTATCATGTTTCCGAATATTTTGAGATGAGGATTGGTTATTCAGATTATTGGATTCATCGGACTACTGTTCTCATCTTGAGTGTTATTTTCACAACGTTTCGGTCGATGTAACCTCCAACCTTCTTTAGGTGTCTCTTGTTGAACCAGGGAATGTTTCTGTAGAACTCGGGAATTTTGGACGGATGCCTTTATTTACTCCACGGGGGTAGCGAGCTCATTTTGTTCTCGAAGTCCTAAATTAATCGCAATTGTATTTTTCGGTCTGAGGATTTGGTTATATATATATATATGTATGTAAATATATATATATATATTGTTATGTCTGCACAAATAATTAACAAGAACACAGAAAGTAAAGGTATAACAATAATATATTAGGCAGAAAAGTTATATACATATTTACATGTCTTCAGATATACTTCAGTTGGTGATATTCCGACAGGTGGCGTGTTGCATGTCTTACTGGAGGAAACATAGGCGTCTTGCCTATTTGGCGGTCGGTTGCCGAACTTCCTCGGTACTGGTGATTGATACCTTTATATATCTCACTCACCCATCTAATTAGTGGGCGTCTCCACAACAGGATTGAACCTTCTACATTCAGGTAAATATCACTTTAATTTTTCCAAGTACTCTAACCACTGCGCCACGGGCCCTTGCGGACAATTCTAATACGAATTTTGGGGGCCTTAAACCTATCTTTATTTCTAGTTGTAAATATCACTATTATATATATATATATATATATTATATTATATATATATATAATATAAAGCTGTGTGTGTGTGTGTGTGTGTGCGTGTGGTCACGAATAGGCTCCTGTATGGTTGACTATTTTATAAAACTGATTACATATAATGATAGAAAATGTATCGAGACACAGCAATGGGTATGTTTGATTCTGCAGAACGGACAAGTCTAATACGAATTTTAGGGGCCTTAAACCTATTTTTATTTCTAGTTGTAAATATCCCTATTTATTATATATATATATATATATATATATATATATATATATATATATAGAGAGAGAGAGAGAGAGAGAGAGAGAGAGAGAGAGAGAGGGGGGGGAGAGAGAGATACGAAAGCGTATGAAATTATCAATCAAGTTTTCATTAGAGGAAATATAACAGAATTATGTTTATATGTTCAATCGTTTCGGAAAAGATATCTTTTTTATTCATTCGATATTTACAAAGAAAAATATGGAGAAATAAGTAAAATATTTCTGGATATCGTCTCTGAGATGATGATGATGATGATGATGATGATGATGATGATGATGATGATGATGATGATGATGATGATCAGCAGACGATATTGAGAAATATTTTATTTATTTCTTGATGGTTTTATTTGTAAATATCGAATGAATACCATACAACAAGTTAAAAATGTGTGGAACATCAAGTCTTATTATTATTCTCCGCATAATTTTACCTTGTCGGATTTGTAAACAGTTGCCACGGTCTTCGCTTCCCGGATCCCTAAATTAAATACTTCACTGAATCATCTTATTTTTATTTTATTTTATCTTATATTATTTTAATTTGTTTTTTTTTTATTTATTTTGAACACTTTTTTGGGCATTTTTTTTAATCCCACGTTCTTCACGTTCAAAACGATTTGTTTTTATTTATTTATGTATTTCCATATTTATTGTTTCTATATCTTCCCCTTCTTTCTCCATTTTCTCGGTCCTGGATATGACCTTAAACTATATCCAGTGGTGAGTCCATAGCTTGCGGGCTTTGGGGAGTGTGGAGTCACCCTATAATTGCCATTGCTCCCAGGTCCAACTGTGGGTTAAATAGAAACCGACTTGAAAACAATAAATATATTCTATTAAAAACGTTTTACTTTAAAAGTCTTTGGATTCGGCATTAAATAACCTGAAAAGGGTTGATATGCCGTAAAACAAAAACAACCAATCAACAACCATTTTCTCATCTATCTTCCCTATATATTTTTCTTCTTCTTTTACTATTTGCTCTTCTTTAATAATTGCCAATTATTTCATAGTATCCTATATATTTATTTACTACTAGACTGGATGCCCGCCGTTGCCCGGGTGTTTGTAGGTGTGTGTTGAGTCAAAAAAAAAGTTGTAGTAGGCAGGCAGGCTCGAACCCGTGACGCAAAGGCAGAACAGAAAGTGGAGGCCTGTGTAAGGGTTGAACAAATAAAAAAAGGAAAATTGCGATCGCAAAAAAAATAAAAAAATAAAAAAATAAAAATAGGAGTAGTAAACAGGTTCGAACCATAACGCGACTGAGGAAAAAAGAGGTAAAAAACAAAACAGAAAAAACAAACTGTCTTATCGATGTGCCTACCGTGGTTGCGACGTCACGGGTGGTCGAAATAACTCCTTTTAAGTGAATGCGAGAGTGTAATGACTTGCAAAAAGTGCCAGCTAAAAAGTCGACCTACTCTGTAAAATCTTCCCAATTGAGGGTGACGGAATAAACGGTTTTAGCCAATTTTTCGATATTTATCGTCCGAAGGATTGATCTTCATAATGATATCGGTCTCGTGAAAATCCGTCGCCTCTGTCGAATATTTATGGCAGACATACATTCAAACATACATACATAATACATACATACATAAAGACAGACAGTAGACATACATACATACATACATTTAAACAGAGGTGAGATTTATATTATAGATACTTACTGTTAATTACTTTTTACCATATGATCCTATTCGTTCATTTTCATTTCATATCTAAATGTCATTGAGCAAAATCAAAATTATATATCAAAACGGAACTTTATGATGAAAATTAGAACTGTAATTAAGTGTGATATTCTAGTGCAAACAATAATGTAGAGCGATAATATATAAAAAAGAGTTAGCCAAAATCAATGTTTTATGAATCAACTGAGATGCTATGAAGGTCTAAATTTTAACATCTCAGGAGAGAACCTCATGTGTTATAATATAACACATTATTATTTTTACCCCTGCATAACCTTTAACATAAATCACGCACCTCATGGTATCCCTGCAAAAAATCAAAATTATATACGATATATTTTCATTACCTTTTTAAAGTGTTCGCGTAGTATATATACTTCTTTTACACACACAGTTACACACACACATACACACAGACACACGCATACACAAGCACACACACATACACACATGAATACACACAGATACTCGTACACACAAAATTCCTTTTGTATATATATATATATATATATATATATATAGTAATTTATAAAATATATATGGCGATTAAGCTACACTGAATATTCCGCGTTTCATCCATTCTAGGACTCTTCAGGCTTATGCGCGAATTCAGCCTTATGCGCGAAATTCGCGCATAAGCCTGAAGAGTCCTGGAGTGGATGAAACGCGGAATATTCCGTGTAGCTTAATCGCCATATATTTTATAAATTACTAACTAACTCTACCTACGCATTGAGCACTTTTGACGTAAATAATACTTAAAGTTTACGCATAAATCTATACTTTCGTATATTAATTTTATGTGAGTAAATTAAGTAGTTATATATATATATATATATATATATATATATATATATATATATATATATATATAGGGTGGATCAATAAAATTGTCGCCCTAGAAAACACATCGTGATTCCATTTCCGTTTGATGAAACCGGTTTTCTTTATTTGCTGCAGACCATCTACTAGGTGGACAGTTGTACACAAATCCTAATAGCGATAGGAGCTTTCCATCAAGTCTGAAAGTGAAACAATGTTCAACGAGTGAGATCGGAGATCTGCCGCTGTACAACTTATGCTCTCTACCGTTATGAAAATAGGACTATTTCCAGTATCCTCAAAATGCATAACTGGATTGCCACATATAACAGGGACGTACACATGGTGATAAAACAAAGTTTCTGGTTTGTTGTTGTTTTAAGTGAGGGTCACATTATGTCACCTTACATCTTCAAAGTCTACTTAAAAGTCAATACCAAAGTGTACCTGGATGTGCTTAAGAGTGTGGTGATCCCCTGGTGCAATCAGGTGGCCTCTGGAAGGCACTATAACACTAAAAGCAATCCTGATCGCCGCCATCCGCCGAGTATTCGCCGATCTCCCGCCGGCGTTTGTGGAAAATGCATGCTCCAAGTTCCGAACCCGTATCGAGGCGGTGATTGAGGCTAAAAGCGGTTTACCTAAATTGATATTTTTTTTCAATAAAAGTTTTAAAATAAAGAAAAATAGAAAATATATTTTAACCTATATTATATATGTTTCGGAGAGTCAGACTTTATTTTTATGTTATATTTAGATATGCAAAATTTAAAGGAGTCTCAAGAAAATTTAAGAAAAACAGAGGGTGAATTTCACTTAATCGGTAATCAAAGCAACTAGTGGGTTGGAGGATTAATTTCTTAGAAAGTAAGCTTATCTATGTTATGTAGCGTTTGGGATTTATTGGTAATTAGGTAGATTACGCGCTTTAATTAAGGCTAAGTAATTTTAAATTACTGCATTTGTATTTTGCCTTATGTGTGCGGTGGGAAATTAGTTCGTTTTTTGTATTAATCACATTCTTACTTTGAGGGGGTGCTATTATCCTAATAGTACCAAAAATGCATAGGCGACAAGCATTGGATTCTGGGTTATATATCAACTAATCTCCAGCCCCTGTCCCATCGCCGCAATGTTGCATCTCTGTGCCTGTTTTACAAATATTTTAATGGAATGTCTTCTGATGAACTCATTTCACTTGTACCCCCTCGACGTACATATCCCCGACAACCCCGCTTAGCAATAAGATCTCACCCCTTCACTGTTGATGTCCCTAAATGCCAAAAAGCTTTCTATTCTAATAGTTTCTTCCATCAAGGCTAGACTTTGGAATCCCCTTTCTGCTGAATGCTTCACTGGGTGTACTGATACACAGAAGTTTAAATGTAACGTACACCAACATCTTGTTAATCTTTTCTAGACATGGCCCCAAATAGTAGCCCCTTACGGCCAAGTGGCGATATGCATTGTAAGGGGTGAACATGAGTACAAAAAATAAATAAATAAAAACGGAAATATATCCAAGATATATTAGGCAGAAAAGTTATATACATATTTACATGTCTTCAGATATACTTCAATTGGTGATATTCCGGCAGGTGGCGTGTTGCATGTCTTACTGGAGGGAGCATGTATATTTGGAGTTGAGGCTTATTATTTTTGGTGATTTCTATAATTGTTCTTGGCGGGGAAAAATTGTAGATGATATATATGTGTGTGTGTGTGTGTGTGTGTGTGTGTGTGTGTGTGTGTGTGTGTGTGTGTGCTATATTACAGTAGAAAAATGCGAGTATGAAAACTAATATGGTTAAGCTTAAGCATAGAAAAGTAAAGGACTAGTTGATTAAACTGGAAAAGAAAAGGACAAGTTATTCGAGTCAAAAATATAATAAATTCATAACTTAAAATATTGCAGCATTAAGAATTGATCATCTAATGTTATAAATTGAATTTTTTAAAATTCTTAATGCTGCAATATTTTAAGCTATGAATTTATTATAGTTTTTTACTAGAATATATTGTCCTTTACTTTTGCAGTTTCAACAACTAGTCCTTTACGTTTCCATGCTTAAGCTTAACCGTATTAATTTTCATGCTCGGATTTTTCTATTGTAATCCATGATTTTTCTAGGCTTTAACAAAATTCACTTGTTCTTTGTTTAAGTTCAGTCTTATTTTTTGCTCCCATAAACACATATGTAATAACAATGTACGGCACTCGTCTGCTTTCAATAAAATCTCCTCAATTATCTCCCTTTCATGCTTTAATTCTCTGTTTCAATTGGTAATTCTCTTTTCGAATTAGTAGCAACAGTAGCCGCTAAGTCGACGTGGTTGCTATGGAAAGCAGTCATAAAAAGCGTCGCCTACCTCCTTACATATTTTTATGATTTTGGACACCAGAAAATTCATCATAAGTTTGCTTTACTGAACGAAAATTGAATTTTTTTTTTTACACAGTGATCACCACTTATCAAGGCCCGGAAGCCACTCAGGGATAAGGGTTATTGCAAGTACATTACGTTAGTGTGGAGATTTGATGAAGTGTTTACTTAAGGGGGCGGTTCATTAGGAATTTGTTAACATTGGACTTGAAGACATCCAAGTTGTAGTCGGGTGGGAAGCAGGCAGACGGAACAGAGTTCCACAGGCGTGCAGTTCTAAGAAAGAAGCTTTGTTCATGGAATCTGCAAGTTATGTTGAAACCAACATCAGGGAAGAATGATTAAGAAGCAATGTAAGTGCAGTAAAACTTGGTTTATCTTGTTTCTTTAACTTTTTATAGCTTTATTACTACGTGTACAACAAATAATAACATTTCATTGTCATCATTCTCACAAATACAATCGTTGTTTAAGTGAACATGAGAAAATTATTGACAATTTTGAAGCTCCACATTTGTGGAAGCATGAGTCGGAGGTACAGAATACATCTGACAACATGGTCAAAATCCAGTGTTTATGAAGGCAACTTTCTTATGTACGTCCTAAACTGGCTGATGTGGAGGTCTGCTTATATTGTACCCCCTGCACATATCTCTTATCTTCGTGGTGTTCGAGATGAACAAAAAGCTCTTTGTAAAGACATGGAAGAAAAGTTGACCCCACGGGAAACTGTGACTGTCAGTGAAGAATAATAAAAGAACAGATAACGCAGATAATCCAGATGATCCAGATGATGGCAACGTATTCATGGATTATGTTGACACCAATATCGACGTGGATTAATCATTCCACGTCGATATTTCGCCAATGTTTAGTTTTGCTGCACTTACATTGTAGTTTAGTTTCTTAAACTGTATTACTATGTTTACTGTATTAAACTGTATTATTACGTTTATTTTATTTAACTTTATTTCTATAAGAAAATAATAACGCATTTCCTTGTCAGCGTTCTCACAAATATCACAATTAACACTTAGCTTAGATGTTATACTTAATTTTAAAAAAAAATCCCAAACAAATATCTTTAATAGTTCCTTAGATAGACAGGTTACAAAGTCGCAAACTTTGAACCAATTTTATGACGTTTTTTTTTTTTTAATTGGCGCTTAGGGTTAGGGTTAGGGTTAGGGTTAGGGTTAGGGTTAGGGTAGTGGGAGTCAAATATGGTAATATCAGACTTCCACCGTGTCAATGGGAGAATAGAATAGTAAAAAAAGATATTGCAAAAGAATTAGTGATATTGTTAAAGAGCATCTCTCCTCTCTCTCTCTCTCTCTCTGGCTCTTTCATACCCTCTCCCTCTATTTTCTCTCTATGTGTCTCTATTAGATAGTAGATCGAGAGAGAGAGGGAGAGGGTGGGAGGAGGTCAGAGAGATATTTTTGTAGTTAATCCACGTTGCAGGAAGTGACGTTTCATCTAACCGGATGTCATGTGATGCTACATGGCAAGGTTGGTGAAACGTTGAGTCTCTTAGAAAATGCCGAGCCGAGCAGAAGTCTAAAATGGTTCTCTCCTAAGTAAGGGGGAGATGCGTGCCCCAGACGTGGGGCGTGGTAAGTACCCACAGTGGAGACCATCGATGGCAGCATCTGCAGATCATGACTGGGGGAATAAAAGGTTGAAAACCCAACATCTGTCTTCATCTTGTGTATTCCGGCGAAAACAGCAAGAGAGCTCCACCCAGATGAAGACTCTCCCAGAGCAGCGGAACCAGGTATGAACTTCTATATATAAACACATAAATACACAACAAACGTCCTAACCACTAGACAAACGGTTTAAGGGATCTTGGGTCCCGTTCTCTCGTCTATTAACACTTGTAATATCTCTCTCTCTCTCTCTCTCATCGTCGTAAACTTCTTCTCTTCATTAGTAAAATGGACACGTCATCACCAGGGTACCAGTATCCCTCAAGTAAAGTGTCCAAGTCCAAATCCGTTTCTTCTCCCTCCCTTATGTAACATATCTGTTATTTGGTGCCGTTGACCTTCTTGCCCCCGCATGGGGCATATATCGAAACCTGGATTGCCACGGACATAACGAGAAAAAGAGATAACGAGGAAAAATAAAGACAAGAAGAGAAATTGAAACTGAAGGAAAAATTCACGATTGGTATTCTACCATTTTCAGAATGTTGACGATCATCGCCGTAACAAGGAAGCACATCAAGTTGAACACTGATGGCTGCACTACATTTTAAAACAAACCCCAAATATCTCTATTACTTCCTGAGATATAGAGGTCACAAAGTCTCAAAAGCTTGATACCAATTTTATGACGCTTTTTAATGTAGCGCTTAGTATTAACAACATCAGAGCAGAATAACTAAGAACGAATGTAAGTGCAGTAAAACTGTGTTTGCCTTGTTTCTTTAACCTGGTTTACATTTATTACTATTTTTGCAAAAAAAAAAAAAACCCAACACATTTCATTGTGATCGTTCTAACAATTATGATCATGACATCACAACTTTCATAATTGTTGAAATTAACATGACATGCTGTGATAGCTTAGATATTCCACTTCATGTTCAAACAAACCTCAAACGAATATCTCTATTAGTTCTTGAGGAACACGGATTATAATGTCGCGAAACCTTGAAATAGTTTTCTGATGTTTTATAAAAGTGGCACTTCTGAAGGCCTATATTGT
This sequence comes from Euprymna scolopes, assembly GCF_053919585.1. Lineage (NCBI taxonomy): Eukaryota > Metazoa > Mollusca > Cephalopoda > Sepiida > Sepiolidae > Euprymna > Euprymna scolopes. Next base: position 106,980,616 of record NC_136498.1, read on the forward strand.
GTGTATGTATGTGTTTATGTGTATGTATGCGTGTACCTATAAGTATGTGTATATGTGTGTATGTGTGTGTTTGCATACGATTATTACAGATAATATTAAATCCACAAGCGAGCTCTACACGTATGAATATTTCAACTATGATTTTAACATTAACTTTTGCAGTTTTTTTGTTTTTTTAAGGGGAGCTAACGCAGTCCTAATAGTGTCTGGTAATATCAAACAGTCACTCATCTGATTCGAACTCAGCCTCAACATCTCTTAACTTCGATGGTCTCGCGAGAATTGATGTGTCAACGTGATAATCTTCTTTGAATATACACAACCACTGTACTGACAAGAAACGACTAAGATGGCTGATGATAATAAACAGAAAACTATAAATATATCTTTTTCCACGACTGAAAAAAAAAAATGTCGATCCCCGGAGACAAGTATAGAAATACAAGGCACATAACTATGTGTCCATCGTACGCTCACTTATCTTTCTTCATGAATCAGCCGTGCTAACTCCCAAAAACCTTCCAACCCAACACACTCGGTGTATAAGGCGTTTCGTCCAACTGCCGAGCCGTCGGTGTCTCCTTGCTTTTCCTCGCCGAGATATACACATAACATATATAGAGTTTGTTAAACCAACCAGACAAGACGATTTACATATCTATTTACCAGTAACAAATGATTAAAGTTCCTCCCAAACGGTAATCACGCGCCGATGGCGAGATTTGCACGAGACTGAACGGGAAGTGCGTGGAGACAGATAATAAAATAAAAAAAAATAAAAACATGATTGTTTGAGGGTAAAGAGAGCGAAATAAATAAAACGGAAGACAAAAATAGGACGAGGTGCTGAAAAAAAAATCTACCAACAAAAAATGTTTAGATGTAGGCATTATGTGAGGAAAAGAATGAAAGCGAAATACTACGCATGAATGCGGGGGGGGGGTATAAGAAAATGGAATAAAACGAAAGAAACTCGACGTGCTAGATTAGAATGGGACATCAATTGGTACAAACATACGCAACGAAACGAAGTCAACGCGAGTTCACACACATATATCTATTAGTGTTGGGACGATTAATCGGAATCGGGAATCGGAAAAATCAGAACTTTTCGGAGTATCGGAATCGGTACCTGAATCGGGAAAAAATGTACCTATTTTTCAATACCCAAAACGATTCTTTAATTGCATTTTTTTTTTGTTTTGTTTTTGGAGTTTTGTTTAAAACAAAGACTTCCACTGTTCGTAGTAATAATAAAATAATAAATATTTATTGGTTTTAAAATGCTAGTAAAAGTAAAATCTATAGATCACCTCCACAAATGTGATTTTAGGTTTGAGAAATTATATGCACATTTAACGGGGAAAATAAACTATATCTGCCTTAAAAATTTAGAGATTCGTAAAGAATTGGTATCGGAATCGGTAATTGTATTGGAAAACACATAAGAATCGTCCCATCACTAATCTTTCTGTCCGTCAATTTCCCTTTTACTTGGAAACTAATGGATCCATCTTGCTGATATTTTGTACGGAACTTTGTTACATTGAGGTGCAAAGAAGTCTCCGTTTGATGCATAGTGATTAGTAAAGATTAGTCACCACTATACCAGGTTTACTCTCACATTTTCTCGATAAGTACTGGGTTGCTCTGACTGAAGTTTTTGCAAACCCGTATTATGAGAAGGCGCAGAGAACTAAGTAGTTTGGTATCCGTTCGATGCACAAGTAGAAATTAACAAGTATTTGTATTCAAGGCAAAAATGATATGGTCCTGGATATTACCTTAAACTATATTCGATGGTGAGACCCCCAGCTTGCGGGATTTGGGGAGTGTGGAGCCACCCTTTAATTGCCATTGCTTCCAGTTCCCCTCTGACCCGAGGTGGTAGTTAGAACCTGTTAGGGTCCCAACTGTGGGTTAAATAGAAACCGACTTAAAAAAATTATACATATATATACTCTATAAAAAAATTGTTCTTCAAAATCTTTGGATTCGGCATTAAATAACCTGAAAAAGTTTGATATGCCGTAAAGCAAAAACAAACAAACAAACAATTTATTTATAAATTATCTGTTATCAGTCACTTTATCTATGTATCTATCTGGTGGTGGTGGTGGTGTTTCAAACTTGCGATGCAACTAGGATTTTTTATAGTATCGCAGTAAAATCCGAGTAACTTATCGTGTAAGGGAGATAACTGTACTTAACTTTATTTAATTTTTTTATTTCTAACATGTTATTACTATATTTTATTGTTTACGTTTTTATTTTCTATATTAATTTTTATTAAAGGGTAATGGGGCGGACTGGGCGTAATTTCATGTATTTTTATTATACTTTGTGGCTATTCTTTCTTTGTTTATATATATAAATATTTACTTTTTTTCTGTGTTTATTTATTCGAATTTGTTACTTGTTAACTTCATCCTCTCGATCTCTCTATCTCATCTTACATCAATCTTCTCTCATTAACTCTTATGTCTCTATTACATTTTTCTTCTCTTTTTTGATTATTTTATTTAGTTTTATTTATCTATTATTAATTTTTGTATAATATGGGGTTATTTAAAATCTGATTCTTAAATATAAACGTGTTTGGTGTCATTACTGCATAGAGTAATATATTCTGGTGTCTAGATATATTATTATATGTATCTTACTATCTACTTTCTATATCATATCGTTTGCTCTTTGGTCTGTATCTAGTTATATGTCCGTATTATAATCTCATCTGTTAGTTTACCACAATGTATCATGCAGAGGTTTCATCTTCTATATACCTCGTGGTCTATGCGTATGTTACTGTGTGTAGCCATTTTCTGTTTCTTTTTTATATTTAATTTTTGTTAGATTATATATTATTTTTATATATTTTTTTATAATTTGTATATCGTTGCGATTAAGGATGAAGGCAGAGCTAAGTTCAAGCCTGTTATTAAGAGAAGGTGTGTGTTCGGAGATGATATAAATATATATAGTAATATTTTAGTAAAATAATTGTCATAGTAAAACTAATATATATTGCTGATAAATTGAAACTGCACATTATAAAACAAATCATATATGATGAAAAGTTAGTGAAAAAAATTTATGAAATGCAAAAAAGAATTGCAAAATGAAAAATGAAAAATGCAAGTAAAAGTATAGGCAGTTCTTAGGTTGGTTCAGTGGGCAAATTCGTAATCAGATAAAATGTTATCATAAACAGTAGTCTGACTTATAATAATGTATAAACATTAGTATTTATATTATATTTATGGTTACAGGACTTGTAAGCTTAATTTTTAATTTAAATTTCCCCCATATATATATATATATATATATATATATATATATATATATATATATATATATATATACATATATATACATTTATATATGTATATATATAGCAAAAATGGTAATTAGTAAAAACTTGAAGTGCTCAATACTAGTGCAGAGCAAATATATGTTTTATTTTTTTATTGTTTTATTACCATTTTATCGGCTTAGTAACAATGTTTCGGTTACCGAATCGTATTAAAAGAAATTTTTTTTGTAATGTCTGATGAAGTTACTGGATCGTTAATACGATTCGGCAACCGAAACACGTGTAACTAAGCAGAAAAACGGGAATAAAATATAAAACACACACACACACACATATATATATATATATATATATATATATATATATATATATATATATATATATATATATATATATATATACCTCATTCACTGTACACTCCCTGTGTTATTTTCCTTCTTAGTATCTTCTTTAGGAATTTAGCTGTCACTGCCAGACAATGTCCGACATTGGACGCCAGGTGGCTTCATTTTTACCACGGTCGCCAGTGTCCGCTATTTTCTGCCAAATGTAGTTTAATTTGCCTTCAGGGTAGGGACAATAGAACATATCCTGGCTTTTTGTCATACTTTCACTGGGCAACGCCGGTATCCGAAACCTGCTAGTATATCTAAGATATAAAATGCACTAAGTCTGTCTGTCTGTCTGTCTGTCCGACTCCATGTTTTCAAATTCTGCTTCTTCCGGCGCTAGGGGCCTCAAATGATTTGATTTTTTATAACCCGTTTTTTTATGGGTCTTTGGTCGGTTAAAATAGTTTTAAGGAATCAAAAATGGAGTTAAAATTGAAAAAAATCGTTATACATTTTGTACATTAATCTTAGTTTATTTTTAATCGATTCATATGCGGGTCCTGTTGGTTTAGTTTTAACGTCATAAGCTTTAAATGCTGAAGTTTTGGTTTCGATTCTAGCTGATGACACTCGAATACCTTTTTTTTTATATTTGAAATCACGACCTTATACTAAAATATACGAAATCTGAACAAATTAAAACATCAAATTTAAGCGTATTTCACGACCGAGCAAAGTCGCCCCTCTCTAGTATATATATATATATATATATATATATATATATATATATATATATATATATATATATATATATATATATATATACACTACCAAAAGTATCCGTCGCTGACTGGGTTCAAAAACAGCCTACAGAAAATAGACTCTCATTTATGAAGTATGGTAGGTTGTGAAAATGAAGGGTTGTAAATTTAGGTTGAATTTGGGGGTATCAAAACCAAAGCAAAATAGGATGAAAGTAAAAATAAAATAGATAAACCCCATAATTTATTATACCATACCTGTTCACACTGAAACACTTATCATAATAATTTGTGGATCTATATGAAAAAACCTTGTTAAACGTTGTGACATATTTCCATTCTATGGAGGTCAGGCGCGAACGAACACCCCATAATTTAATTATACCATATTTCTTCAAACT
>NC_136498.1:106990422-107067922 GCF_053919585.1 Euprymna scolopes
AAAGAAAGAAAGATTGGCATTTAAAGGTGATAAACTTTATGAGAGAGTTAATATTGTCCTCTCACCATTGACTAAAAAACAACTGACTGAGAAAACAAATAATTGTCCTTTTTTATCGGTAAAAGCATTCGTGGAATTTATGTAAACGAGAGAGAGAGAGAGAGAGAGAGAGAGAGAGAGAGAGAGAAAGAGAGAGAGAGAGAGAGAGTTACCGGATTATCCTGTTACTTTCTTCTTTAGATACCATGAGCGACGCTTCTGACAAAGTGAGAAAAGTTGCTGTTTTTTTTTTTTATATTCTGAGTGCATGCTATACGGAAATTTTTACATACCACATAACAGAGAAAACAATTTTATCCACCAAAACAAAATATACTCTCACTAATATGTAAGAACTAGTGCTGAAACGATTAATCGGAATCGGGAATCGAAAATGTCGAAGCTTTGTTTGGTATCGGAACCAGTATCAGTGCCTATTTTTTCGATTCCACAAACGATTCCTTTTATTGTTTATATTCTGGGTTTATTCGTTTATGACTTAATTTTCTATCGCTGGTACTAAAAATGAAATGTTAATTATTTATTGACGAGCAGGAGACCAGATATTGCCCGGAAATATATGTGGACCAACAAATGTTTCACGCTCCTATATTTTATTGTCATCGAAATCTGTAAAATCCCCATTTTTCAATTCTCCCCGAGGTTACTTACTCTACAATACATTATAGTCTACATTGCACTGTAGAGAACCTTCTGTTGATTTTTAAAAATTATTTTAATGTCTTGCATTAAATTTTAAAATGCAAATATCAAGTATCCTGGTCCCACTGTACTCTAAACAGAAACATTCATTTTGAACGTGCTTTTGTCATATCAAAAAACCTACTGTTGATTTTATATGCTTGGCCTTATTGCTTGTGCGATGATAATGGATTGAATTAAAGCTTAAAATGCAGAAGTCAAATATCATGCTTCAATTGTGCTTTTAACAGAAACATTTATTTCGAACACGCCTTAAAAAATAATCTACTGTTGATTATATATGCCGGGACTTTCTGCTTGTGTGGTAATAAAACTTTTCAAATGCACTTGTGTTGTTAGGCTGTATAAGATGTTAACATTATTCAAAGTCGGCTATTTCTTTGTCTCGTTGGATTTTTTCTATTATAGATTATTGATACTCATCAAAGACATTCCGATACAGAACCTATCTAAGAAAACTGCCAGGTACATAAAGTACATTTGTGTGAAATTTCATAAAAATCAGCCTAGTTGTTTCAGTGTCAATAGGGAACGAACAAACACGCACGAAGTTCCTTTTTATATAGTGGTAGAGGTTTTAAACTGGCAGTAAAATTAAAATCTATATATCATTCCAAATTAAATATTTTAGGTTTTCTAAAAATTTATGAATATAATTCATATGTTTTTATGGTTAGTGGAAAACTGAAACAATAAAAACACAACCTTGCAACTATATATTAAGATCGGAATCGGTAATTGTATTGGAATTCAAAAAATAATCTGTAATTGTATCGGAATCGGGGAAAATATTGGAATGATTCCATCACTAGTAAGTAGCTATGCAGATCAGCAATTAGCTTTATGCAAGATGTTTGTGTACAGTACATTTAAATTGCTGTTGGTGCAGTCGGGAAAACATTAATCCCCAAAGGAATTCAGAAAATAAGAACAGAAGAAGCCAGAGTTTATGATTACAAAAATTTGAGGACCTTCAGAATAAAGGAATGCAATTTTTTCTTCTCGATGAGTCGGTCGTGAATATTTACGCTGAAGGCAGTGCACGTGTAGCCAGTTCGTCGGGGAACATTTACTTCTAAAACAAGCTCCAACATTGCGGCGATAGGATAGATCAGGAGCTTAGTGTAACAGAGATGTTAGCGCTCGTAGCAGCAGCAGCAGCCGCATAAAACATATACAAATGACCGAGTTAATTCCCAAGGTGACGTCACAGCGGTGGAAAAGAGAAAAAAGAAAAGGAAAAAATGCACCACGTGGAGAGAACCGAGGAAGGAAATTGTGGGGGAGGGGGAATAAAATAAACCATGATGCCTGCAAGAGATTTTAAACCTGTGTCGAGACTGCAGGGTTTTTAAAACTAGATAGCAGACGACATAAACCAAGAGACGAAGCACGTTATTTTGGAAGAACCATAAATGAATGCATTTCCTTTCAATTTAAAAAGCCGAGTCGAATTATTCTGACGTTTCTGAATTTTTGAGATGAGGATTCTTTATTCATATTATTTGGATTCATCGGACTACTGTTCTCATCTTAAGATGAAAGCAGTAATCCGATGAATCCAAATAATTCAAATTATTTTTCTTTTGGGACGAAATTTCGGAAACCGTAATTTTGAATTTCACAAAAATGATTATAGCCAAAAAAATTACGAAAATCGATAAGGTAGACAATTATTTATTAAAGAAAATAAAAATAGAATTTGACGAAAACGATTATAAGACACAAGAGTTCAAAAGGGAGGTAATTTTCTGTTTTGATTTAAACAAGATGGCAGCAATTTTCATATGCTAACACGATTAAAATTGTTTTATTTAATAAGTCAGTAATATTCAGGTAATTTCGACTGCATAATTTTGCAGCTACTATTGTAACTTATAAGAATTGACGAAAAAATTGCTTAAAACCATTGTTTTTTTTTTATATGAAAACTCCATTTATCGACTACAAAATCGCGTCTCAATTCTTTCGAAGCGTCCATAATTGTTTTCAGCTGTTATTTAAACGATTAGATAGAGCGAACAACGCACCTTCAAATGATATACCGAAAACCTTTTGATTATACATCATTTGAAATGAAAATTAAAAATTCCGCAAGAGCATTTTTGTCAACCTAATAAAACCTGTGTATCGCTTTATTGCAGGTGAATATTTTGTAAATTTTGAAATTGCTATTAAACGCAGAGAAATGAAATTTAGAACACTGGAAAAGCATAACAAGGTGCCTTATTTCCCTGATTTTTTTGTGGAATTTGAACAAATCTTTTAAAAGTTAAGCTACGAGGGGCGTGCAATAAATAATGTCCCTGACCCACTCCCCATAGTAGTAGAGCGACGAAACTTGGCACAGTTATTAGTCTTTCTCTACATAAGAACCATCCAGAGTTATGCATTTCTCCCATCGTTTGATGCAGCTCTGGAGACCGTTTTTGTAGAACACCCCAGGTTGGTCCTCCAACCACGACGTGACTTCAGAAATCAAGGCTGCGTCATCTGGGAAACGCTTTCCTTTCAAAAACAACTTCATGGCTGGGAAGAGGTGAACGTCAAAGGGTGCAATGCCAGGAGAGTAGGGAGGATGGGGAAAGATTTCATAGCCACACGCCCGTGATTCTGATCTGGCGACATGCGAGTTGTGGACTGGAGCGTTGTCTTGCAGAAGGAGGGTACCTTTGCTGATCTTGCCCCGCCTCTTGATTTTGATAGCTTCCCTTAATTTCCTCAAAAGTGAAGCATAATAGGCTTCTGTAATTGTGGTACCCTTTGCCAGGAAATCTGCCATCACTACTCCGTCCTGGTCCAAGAAGACTGTGAGCATGATCTTGCCAGCGGAGGGCTGCACCCTTGCCTTCTTTGGAGGTGGTGAGTCCAAATGTTTCCACTGCATTGACTGGGCTTAGGTCTCTGAATCATAGTGATGGATCCAGGTTTCACCCTGTGCAATTAGTCTTTTGAAAAACTTTGACTCATCTTCTTGGCACATCTCTAAATTCATCCTCGATCACTCGACGCGTTCTCGCTTCTAGAATGGTGTCAGCAATCTGGGAATCCATATGCCAGACACCTTATGCATATGCAAATGGTCATGAATGATAGTTTCCACAGACCCTATACTAATCTTGACATGTTGGGCTATTTGGCGAATAGTAATGCGCCGATCTTCTAAAATAGCTGCCTCAACTTGACGAACAGATGCCTCATCAATGGCAGAAGGGGGAGACCAGTTCTGGAAGCTGTTTCCAAAGACTTCCGGCCATGTTTGAATTAACGATACCAGCGTTTTACACGGTCATATGATGGGGCACTACCACATAAGTTTCTTTCATTCATCAAAAGTCTCCTGTGGTGTGCGTCCTTCCAAATACAAAAACCGGATCACTGCTCGACATTCAACAGGCTCCATTTCACACTTGATTCAGTTCAAACACCTGTAAAACAGAAACTACAATTAGTTCAGAGCTGTAATTACCACATAATCCATAGAGATATAAATCTTTGTACATGCAAAATTTCAGCTAAATCAGTCAACTAGAAGTGGGTCAGGGGCATTACTTATTGCACGCCCCTCGTATTATTTCTATTTTGGGGGAATTTTAAGTGTGTATCACTTTATTACAAGTGTATAAAAATGTATATCTTCGGTAATAAAACAATATTCTAACTTTATATTTCCATTTATATGAAATAAAAAAACATACCCAGTAAGCATATTAACCAAAAAACAAGAACGAACTTCACATTATTTTCTTTAAAGAAATATTTATTTATCAACATAACTCCCATGCTTCAAAAATCACTTTGAATAGCCTCTTGTCAATTGATTTTCTCAATTTACGTATTAAAAATGATGTGATGCTATAGGAAACGTCTAAAATCTTCCTCCAATGTTCACCCCTCGACGAAAATTGAACACCGCCTTCATAAACATCCATCTTAATTATTGACCAGAGCTGCTCAATTGCGTTTATATCTGGAGAAAAAGGTGGTCATGTCATCAAATTTTTTCCACTGATGCTTAATGACTTACGGTAGGATGTCGTAGCCTTAGCTGAGTTGGATGACGCATGCTCGTGCATAAAAATCAATTTGCGGTGACACACTAATGGAAGGTCATCAATCCGAAAGGTGATAAATACTCATTTAACAATAAAATATAAAACTGGCTTATCAGTTTGACACCTTCTGGCACTCGAAATGGTCCAATTAGTTCATCTCATATCATTCCAGTCCAAAACATCACACCTCCACCTCCCCGTTGACGACGGAAACAATGAGGGGTAGGGAATCTAAGAAGACTCCAAATTTGACCCACCCATCTGGTCCATCAAGATTTTTTTTCAAAACTCATTTTTATGTATTTGTGAACCCAAACCAAACTTTTTTTTCTCGTGAGTTTGGTTTAAAACAGGTCTTGCTATGGGCTTAATGTTTCTTGTAATTTCATTGCAGCATGTCTTTCTTGACAAGGAAAGTATTCCAGGCTTGTCAAATATAGCAGCACTGTTGCTGCCCGGCTGCTTGATAAGTTGACGGCGAATTTTTCTAACATCACGAGCAAAAACTGACTTTCTTGTTCTTTTCGCCCTTCCTTGGTTTGATGTTTGGATTTTCAACGAATAAAGATAATGTTCTTCAGTCTCTTCCAAGATCTTTGCCTAGATCTATGAGAGAGAAACCTTCTGCAAGGCCTGCAACAACACGTTTTTTTTAATTTTTTTTTATTACATTTTCACCCCAAACAAGGCACATTGCCACTTTGGTGTAGGGGGCTACTATCAGGGGCAGCAACTACTGGGGCACTATGTTGGGATTTGGGCAGCAAGATGTCGGTTCACGTTACACTTGAACTTCTGCATGTCAGTACAGTTAGGGAAGCAGGGGCCTGGAATTGAATTCCAGAGTCTAGCGGTTCTGGGGAAGAAACTACTGGAGTAGAAAGATATTTTACATATAGGGATCTCTACTGTGTGGGGGTGGGATTTAGCTGCCTGTCGGGTTTGTCGAGGTTGTCTACATCGTGGGGGCACAAGTGTCTGCAGTTCGTCAGAGCATTCACCACTAAAATACTTGTAGAACAGGCAGAGGGATGCAACGTTTCGTCGATGGGACAGAGGCTGAAGCTTAGATGCCAGTTCAGGGCTATCAGATTGGCGACTCTCTTTTGAACCTTGTCTAGGAGAGAGAGACTAGCAGCAGATGCACCAGCCCAAATGTGACAACAATACTCCATACATGGGCGAATGGTGGCCTTATAGAGGTACAGGATACTTTCAGATGTCAGTAGTTTTCTAGCACGGTAGAGAGAGCTTACCTTTTTCGCAGCGGTCCTGGCAATGTTTTCAATATAATTGTTCCAACTCATGTTTCCTGTGAACGTTAGGCCAAGCAGTTTGAAAGATGTACTCTCAGACAGGGAGTCACTGGCCATTGCTATTGGTGGCAGAGAATGTTTCTTGTAATTATTGAAGGAAACCAGTTTAGTCTTGGCAGCATTGAATGTGACCATCCATTTTTGTCCCCATTCCACTACAGATTGGAGGTCACCCTCTAGTGTTTTTGCCATTTCTTTAGATATGTGTTCATTTATTTTCCTCTCGTGCCTGTTATAGAGTATGGTGTCATCAGCATATATAATCATCTCAGAGGCAATTTGTCGGGGAAGTCATTTATAAATATTAGGAACAATAGAGGTTCAAGGATAGACCCCTGAGGCACTCCTGCATTTATATCACACTGTTTAGATGTACGACCGTCGAGGAGAACCTGGATTTTTCTCTTATCTAAGAAGGATTTAATTATGTATTTAAGTATTTTACCAGTGATACCGTATGATTTAATTTTCCTGAGGAGGCCCTCATGCGTTTCTTTTCACTTGCTGTCAATCGACCCTTTTTAGGCATTTCGGGAGTCTTGCAATAAAGTGATACACACTTAAAATTACCAGAAAATAGAAAAGATAACTTTCAAAATATTTGTTCAAATTCCACATAAAAAAAATCAGGGAAATGAAGCACCTTTTTATTCTCATCCAGTCTACCAGATTTCACTTCTCTGTGTTTCATAACAATTTCAAAATTAAAAAAAAAATATTGTCCTGCAATAAAGCGATACACAGGGTTTTGATTCCCACAATCAATAAAGTTGAATTTGCTAGCTCTGCATGATACTCGACCCGCCAGTACGTATTTATTCTCATCTGTTATCTAATTCAGCACGCGATTGAATAACAATCGTTAACTTTATAGACAGAATTCGGTCACTCATTTTTATAACCATTTCCATTGTTACTATAAACTCTTCCGTATATCCTGCCAACGTCGTGAGAACTCGGACAAGTTAGTTTAGCTCCGTTTACGGTTGACTTATAAGGTTAATTTCCTTATCTATTAACTCTGAAACCCACTGCTGATTCCCGCGATATTTCACTAACAATTATGAGTTGTTACCGGCGTTCAGTTTCCGGTTTGCATCTTATTATTCAACATTTTAATTATTGAGTCACCATCTATCAAAACTGAGAATTACTTGTGTTTTACTGTTAGTTACTCTAAGAGAAATAGACAATTTTTCTTGGCCTTTGGGACAAGATCAAAGTGTAGTATCTGTTCCGGCAGATGCTGCAAGCTATGACTAGCTATGACTAGCAAAGACCAGATGTGGGGGCAACCCCACATGCCTGACCATTAACCAGCTCCCATTTCCCACCTCTCGGGAGCTGGTCCCCTTTTTCCCTTCCCCCTCCCTTCACTCCTCACATTAAAAATCGGCCTTGTGCCTAATTTGCTCGGTGGGGGAGCAAATAAACACCATCTGTTCCGGCAGATACTGCACTTAAGATAATTTGTACCAGTCAATGGAGGGGAAACCCTCTATACTGGGACAATTATTATTTTTGGTAACCAGAGTGACCCCTTTTAGGGGAGCTGGTTTTTACCTCACATTAAAAACGGCCTTGTGCCTAATTTGCTCAGTGGGGGAGCAAATAAATACCATCTGTTCCGGCAGATGCTGCACTTAAGATAATTTGTACCAGTCAATGGAGGGGAAACCCTCTATACTGGGAACCGCCTGGGTAATACCTAGGAGGTCCACCCTCCCAGGCCTTGCCACCGGGCTTTCCGGTGGGGCAAGTTTATTGCTTGCTGCCTGAGGCGCCCCGACCGGGGAATGCCGACGGGGTTACTCAGGCAATTTTTAAAATTGCAGGAGTGCCCCTCCTTTAGGGGAGCCTGCGGGGTTCCCACTTTCCGGCCTTGTGCCACATAATGCTGATGTGGGCAGCATTTAAATAAAAACCCTCTATACTGGGACAATTATTTTTGGTAACCAGAGTGACCCCTTTTAGGGGAGCTGGTTTTTACCTCACATTAAAAACGGCCTTGTGCCTAATTTGCTCAGTGGGGGAGCAAATAAATACCATCTGTTCCGGCAGATGCTGCACTTTAGATAATTTGTACCAGTCAATGGAGGGGAAACCCTCTATACTGGGACAATTATTATTTTTGGTAACCAGAGTGCCCCCTTTTTGCCTACTTTTAGGGGAGCTGGTTTTTACCTCACATTAAAAACGGCCTTGTGCCTAATTTGCTCAGTGGGGAGCAAATAAACACCATCTGTTCCGGCAGATGCTGCAAGCTATGACTAGCTATGACTAGCTATGACTAGCAAAGACCAGATGTGGGGGCAACCCCACATGCCTGACCATTAACCAGCTCCCATTTCCCACCTCTCGGGAGCTGGGCCCCTTTTTCCCTTCCCCCTCCCTTCACTCCTCACATTAAAAATCGGCCTTGTGCCTAATTTGCTCGGTGGGGGAGCAAATAAATACCATCTGTTCCGGCAGATACTGCACTTAAGATGGTTTGTACCAGTCAATGGAGGGGAAACCCTCTATACTGGGACAATTATTATTTTTGGTAACCAGAGTGCCCCCTTTTTGCCTACTTTTAGGGGAGCTGGTTTTTACCTCACATTAAAAACGGCCTTGTGCCTAATTTGCTCAGTGGGGGAGCAAATAAATACCATCTGTTCCGGCAGATACTGCAAGCTATGACTAGCTATGACTAGCAAAGACCAGATGTGGGGGTAACCCCACATGTCTGACCTTTAACCAGCTCCCATTTCCCACCTCTTGGGAGCTGGTCCCCTTTTTCCCTTCCCCCTCCCTTCACTCCTCACGTTAAAAATTGGCCTTGTGCCTAATTTGCTCGGTGGGGGAGCAAATAAATACCATCTGTTCCGGCAGATATTGCAAGCTATGACTAGCTATGACTAGCAAAGACCAGATGTGGGGGCAACCCCACATGTCTGACCTTTAACCAGCTCCCATTTCCCACCTCTCGGGAGCTGGTCCCCTTTTTCCCTTCCCCCTCTCTTCACTCCTCACATTAAAAATCGGCCTTGTGCCTAATTTGCTCGGTGGGGGAGCAAATAAATACCATCTGTTCCGGCAGATACTGCAAGCTATGACTAGCTATGACTAGCAAAGACCAGATGTGGGGGTAACCCCACATGTCTGACCTTTAACCAGCTCCCATTTCCCACCTCTTGGGAGCTGGTCCCCTTTTTCCCTTCCCCCTCCCTTCACTCCTCACGTTAAAAATTGGCCTTGTGCCTAATTTGCTCGGTGGGGGAGCAAATAAATACCATCTGTTCCGGCAGATATTGCAAGCTATGACTAGCTATGACTAGCAAAGACCAGATGTGGGGGCAACCCCACATGTCTGACCTTTAACCAGCTCCCATTTCCCACCTCTCGGGAGCTGGTCCCCTTTTTCCCTTCCCCCTCTCTTCACTCCTCACATTAAAAATCGGCCTTGTGCCTAATTTGCTCGGTGGGGGAGCAAATAAATACCATCTGTTCCGGCAGATACTGCAAGCTATGACTAGCTATGACTAGCAAAGACCAGATGTGGGGGCAACTCCACATTCCTGACCATTAACCAGCTCCCATTTCCCACCTCTCGGGAGCTGGTCCCCTTTTTCCCTTCCCCCTCCCTTCACTCCTCACATTAAAAATCGGCCTTGTGCCTAATTTGCTCGGTGGGGGAGCAAATAAATACCATCTGTTCCGGCAGATACTGCAAGCAAAGACCATATGTGGGGGTAACCCCACATATCAGACCTTGGTCAATGTAGGGGAAACCCTTCATAACAATTGTCACTATCCAGCTCCCCTATCCCCCGGGGAGTTGGTCCCTATTTCCCCTTCACTCCTCACATTAAAAATCGGCCTTGTGCCTAATTTGCTCGGTGGGGGAGCAAATAAATACCATCTGTTCTTCAGATGCTGCACTTCTATTTCTTGTTCTCTTTCGGTGGAGGAGAAATCCTTCACGACTGAGAAAATTTTTATTTTTGTACCTTTTCTCCACGTTAAAAAACGACCCTGGTGTCTAACTCTGTCCCGTGGGGAGGCATAGTAAATAGGTACTCTAAGAGAAACTTTCAACTTGGCCTTTTGGGCCGAGATCAAAGTGCAGTATCTGTTCCGGCAGATACTGCACTTAAGATAATTTGTACCAGTCAATGGAGGGGAAACCCTCTATACTGGGACAATTATTATTTTTTGGTAACCAGAGTGACCCCTTTTAGGGGAGTTGGTTTTTACCTCACATTAAAAACGGCCTTGTGCCTAATTTGCTCAGTGGGGGAGCAAATAAATACCATCTGTTCCGGCAGATATTGCAAGCTATGACTAGCAAAGACCAGCTATGACTAGCAAAGACCAGATGTGGGGGCAACCCCACATGCCTGACCTTTAACCAGCTCCCATTTCCCACCTCTCGGGAGCTGGTCCCCTTTTTCCATTCCCCCTCCCTTCACTCCTCACATTAAAAATTGGCCTTGTGCCTAATTTGCTCGGTGGGGGAGCAAATAAATACCATCTGTTCCGGCAGATGCTGCAAGCAAAGACCATTGCCCTTGTGGCAATCTTCTGGTCCATGTAGGGACAACCCTACTTGGGCCAGCTGGCAAATCACTATTCAGCTCCCATTTCCCACCTCTCGGGAGCTGGTCCCCTTTTCCCTTCCCTTCACTCCTCACATTAAAAATCGGCCTTATGCCTAATTTGCTCAGTGGGGGAGCAAATAAATACCATCTGTTCTTCAGATGCTGCACTTCATTTTCTTGTTCTCTTTCGGTGAAGGAGAAATCCTTCACGACTGAGACAATTATTATTTTTGTACCTTTTCTCCACGTTAAAAAACGACCCTGGTGTCTAACTCTGTCCCGTGGGGAGGCATAGTAAATAGGTACTCTAAGAGAAACAAAGAACCACTTGAAAATAAAGAGCTACTATTTGGGACCACATCTAAAAGGACACTATGTAGGAAGTTGAGCAGCGAGATGTCTGTTCACATTACACTTGCACTTCTGCATGTCAGTACAGTCAGGCAAGCAGGAGACCAGGAAGATTGAGACTTTACTGCTTGTTGGGTTAGTCTGGAGTATTCATATCGAGGGGGCACAAGTGCTAGGAGTTCATCAGAGCACATTCCATTAAAGTATTTGTAAAGCGGTCACAGGGATGCAACATTGCAGTAGTGGGACAGGAGTTGGAGTTTAGTTTACTGCTTTACTGTTATTTGCCCTAAGCAAAACACAGTGCCACTTGAACAACATCTAAAGGGACACTATGTAGGGAGTTGAGCTGCAAGATGTCTGTTTCCATTACACTTGAATCTCTGCATTCAGTAAAGTTAGGGAAACAGAATACCGGGATGCAAACCCAATGTTTAGCAGTTCGATGGAAGAAGCAATTCGAGTATAAGGTTTACTGACATCTATGGGTTTAGACAGTGTAGGGGTGGGATTTTGCTGTTTATCGGTTTAGTCAAGGGTATTTACGTCGTGCGTCGAGTTTGTCAGAGAAAATTCCATTAAAATGCTTGTAAAACAGGACTAGGAGTGCAACATTCTTACGATGGGACAGGGGTGGATGGTAGATAGTGTGGGGCCTATTAGGTTTGAGACTCTGTTTTGGACCCTGGCTAAGATCGAGAGATTAGTGGCCGATGCATCAGTCTAGATGTGGCAACAGTGCTACGTGCATGGGCGAATGGTGGCTTTGTAGAGGTATAGGAGTGTTATTTTACAATCCACAAAGGTAGGAAAAGTGGTCAAAAATTAAAATATATAAAAATAAATGTTACCAAAGGCAAGATAAGTTACTCTTCTACATGTCTGGAAAAGTTTTTAGTGGTTTTACTCACGTTAAAACGTTTAATCGGTTCGAAAATCATACAGTGTTTATCGATAGGTGCGGACAAAAAATGGCGGTGAGCTGACATTAAATATGTGAAGTTTGGAAAATGGGTTAAAACTAAAACATTATACAAAATACTTTTAGAACCCGACTGAATGTATTGTTATGTAATCGCAGGGCCACACCGACTAGAAAGCATTATCTATCTATCTATCTATCTATCTATCTATCTATCTATCTATCTAGAGGAATAACAAAGTTGAATCGTGGGAAACGATAAGGATCGAGTATTGCAGGTGCAGAAGGGTCAAAAAGTCAGGCTATGACATGAGTCAAACTCTTTGACCAATTAAGTTGCACCGGGCGTGCGAATGGGAACTGGATCTGACGTGTCAGGGGTACCGGTTTAGAGTAACTTAACTTTAGTTGAGTTCGTTCTGGGACCCATAAGAGACAAGATGTGTTAAAGCAAGTCTCCCCATAAGGGGGCAACGGTTTCCAAATGGGACCACAAGCCAAAGATCTCCATTCACTCCAGTTTCTACTGTGACGAAATGCCTGGGGACTGACTAAATAAATATATATATTAGTGTTGGGACGTTTAGTCGGAATCGGAAAAATCGGAATATTTTAGGGTATCAGAATCGGTATTGAAATCGGAAAAATGTTCCGATGGCAAAACGATTGTTTTAATCATCTTTTTTATTTGATTTGTTTAAAGCTTGATCTTCTAATGCTCATAATAATGATAAAATAATAAATATTTATTGATTTTAAAATACCAGTGAAGCTAAAATCGATAGATCGTCACCAACAAGTATATTTTAACGTTTAGGAAAATATCTGCACATTTAAAATTGCGTGTTCTTACGGTAATCCGAAAATACAACTATATAGTTAAATATTTAGAGATTTGTAAAAAAATTAGAATCGGAATGGGTAATTGTATCGGAATCGGGAAAAATATTGGAATCGTCCCATCACTAATATATATATATATATATATATATATATATATATATATATATATATATATATATATATATATATAGTCTTTGAAGTTTTTAACCTTTAAAACTATACAAAAAAATATTTTTATCATTCGTTAGAAAACCATCTAGTCAGTAAATTATTTAATCACCTACAATCACTGTATCAACTCGGTCTCGAATTTACTATAATACCAATAATTTATTTTTCAATGGATCATCAGTTGTTTAGAAACACTATATATATATATATATATATATATATATATATATATATATATATATATATATATATATATATATAACACAACCATTTGTCTTGGGTCCTGCCTTGCATGCGTTTTTGATTATTACAGAACCAGCTTCCTGAAGATGATCGACAAATCTTCCCAGAATAAGGTAACAGCAGAAGACAGGTATGACGTCATATTTATTTGTATTATATGTTCTGACACACACACACACACACTCACTCACACACACACATCCAGACTAGACGAGCACGCCGTTAAAATAGACATTAACAAGACGATCACGTAAAATAAAACCGCAAAGAAAGTTCAATAAAGAAGTTAAAGACATAGAGAGACAACACACGAATACGTAGATAAGAACCGACTCCTCATTACATAATATAACAATATATACAAAATGTAAGGAGGATGCAGTTTGCTTGAAACATTGTGCTTAGTATGAAATAGTTGTGTTTGAAGGCTATATCAATGCGGTTCGTAGGAAACACCGCAGACACGAGTTAGCATATTAAAGAATAATGACAATATTAGAAGAAATGTATGTTGTTCGCACCTATCGATAGACACTGTATGATTTTTGAGCCGATTAAGCGTTTTAATGTGAGTGATTGAAGTCACCAAAAACTTCTCCAGACAGAAAGAAGAGTAAGTTATCTTGCCTGTGATAACATTTATGTGTTATATTTTTAAATTTTTGACGACTTTTTTTTGTACCTCTGTGGACTGTAAAATGAACCCGATCTAAGATACTATCAAGTGTGAGTAATTTTCTTACAGTTGTTAATGAATTGTCAGCTGAATGATGAGGATTGAGGATAATGAATGAAATGAACAACATTTATGAGGATCGTTTATGACGAGTATGTGTCGGCATTGTACGTGAAGACGACCATGTTGTAGTCAGTGGGTAAATTATCCCGCGTTAATGTGGCCCACAGAAATTAAAAGTTTGGAAAGAAACTCTGCTCATGGAAATTATGTTTTATGTGACGCATACTTGGAAAGAAAAGGTTATTTGTAGTTGTGTTGTAAGACATTCTTACTATGAATGTTTATTTAACTGTCTTCTTCTATTTAGATTAAGTCAGAATATTTGCCTCCATTGGGTTTTGTAAATCCATCTTTCGGAGTTGGGAAAAGATAGTTTTGGTCATTTAATGCCGCATAAAGTCCTGCAAAGAATCAGCGCAAACATGTATTTCATTTGACATTTTTCTTTACATAGATAGTTGGCGCTGCCCATTTGCTAAACTCAATGCTTGGTAAGATCCCCTTATTCTCCAACCTATCCAATTTTTAGATTCAAATATCGCCAATGGAACATTTTTTTTTTCTTGTTGAAAAGAGTTTATGGGTCTTCTTTTACATCGGATTTCGCATTCATTTTAGCACATCTGCTAATCCAGCTGAAAAAAAAACTTCGGAAAACTTTAGTTTGAATTCAGAATAATAATCCTCTTGATCCGATGTCACGTTATCGACTTACCGGCAGAAAGTATTTATCAACGGATTTCAAAGGTTAAAATTGTTCATCCAGTTCGACCCAAATAAATTCTCGGATTGTTTTAGTACGAAAACTTTAATTTTTTAAATGTACCGTTCAAGTTTACTTGTAAAAATATTTCGCCAATAAAGATAATATCATTGCCAATCACATGCTCACTGTTGTGCTTTCTGGAAAGTCGGATTGTTAAGTTTATGCCACGTATATAAATTTATTATATAAATGTAATTTAAATGCTCTATTTAATATTTACGTCAAGATTTTTGTTCCTTAGAAGCGCTGGTTGAGTTTGATTAAAATAAAATACATAGTATATACGTTTGAAGCCAAAACTACGCATTGTACAAAATAAACAGGCATTTATTTTGTTTGCAATTTATATTGAAATTTGTAAATATATTTCGAAGCAAAGCTTCATTTTCAGTATGTCTTTATTTTTTTGCCGTGTTGTTGTTAGAGCAGAGAATCAGGCAGTAGAAGTCCGTTTGTTGTTTTTACGGTAGTTTTTTTTTAAATCTCGGAACGATGCGTGGGTCATGCGGGATTCACGTAAAGATTTTTGTTGCTTAGAAGCGCTAGTTGAGTTAGAATAAAATAAAATACGTATTATATACGTTTGAAGCCAAAACAACGCATTATTACAAAATAAACAGACATTTATTTTGCTTGAAATTTATATTGAAATTCATACATATATTCCGAAGCATGATACTCTGCTTCAACAACAACATGTCAAAAAAAAAAAAGAGAAATACATACTGAAGATGAAGCTTTGCTTCGAAATATATTTATGAATTTCAATATAAATTTTAAACAAAATAAATATATGTTTATTTTGTAATAATGCGCTGTTTTGGCTTCAAACGTAGCTTACTTTTACTATAACGTACTTGCATAATTTATTGTCTGAATTTTCGTTGGATCTGGCATATTTTATTTTAATTTGTGTTTGGCTTTTGCGCCTACAATGCAAACCTTAAAACCACAATTTTAACAATATTTTATTCCAAAAAGGACAGAATTTTTTTCAATGTAATCCTCCACATCGGTAATTTTGTATCGGGTGTAATTTCAGCTTTTTTGTATAGTTTGCTTTTTTAGAAAATATGTGTAGCTATATTTTTTTCTTTTATTCATACTAAAATATGACTAGACATATGTAATATTATCTTTTTTACAGCGAGTAATTTTTGGATTTAAACTTTACTTTTCTGACATATGCTAATCCTCTTGCTTTTTGGATCGCTTTTCACGCTTATAACTGATTGGCGATCCTCTGCAAGTTCCTGTAGAATAAGATTGGACTTGCTTTCTAATTTCGCTGATAATCTTCGTCCGATTTCAACATTCTTTGCAGACATTAGTCCCTAAGTTCAAATGTTCCATTTAAAATCACAATTCTAAACAAGGACAGTAAATTCAAGGAAATTAATTTGATACATGCAGTAATTTTTTTAATAAGTTTTAGGACGAAAATGTGGCTGCAAAGAGGCTAAAGTTTAAAGAGTTGGTCATTGCAGACTCTACCAATCTCCTCCGTCAATTTTGGGTCGACACACTTGGAATTTTAGATGTAGGTTACCTGGACATGAGTCAAACTTTTATATATATATATATATATATATATATATATATATATATATATATATATATATATATATATATATATATATATATACATTTGCACATAAAGTTATGAACAGCACATAGGGTCTGAGCAAAGCCGGACTGAACTGATAGTATATATATATATATATATATATATATATATATATATATATATATATATATATATATATAAATTACTGTCCTCCCGCTTCTTCTGTCCTGCTATTGTTCGTTCATCTATATCTGTGACCATCAGCTCTCTCTATCCGCGCTCCACAGGATACTACGGAAGTGCCGCGGGCCTTGTTCTAAAAATGGCCAAGTAAAAATAACCACAGCTGCCACTTGTTTAGTAGCCTGGGAAAATGAAAACAGAAAACACATATCTTTTCACATAAGAAAAAAACATATGGAGTCAAGTATGACCTTTTTTTACATACTTGAATATTCTATGTTAGTTAAACGTAAAATAGTCACTATACCAAGTCCGATTGTAAAATAGTATTAAAAATAATATTTTTATTTTATTATTATTTATCGGACTACTGTTCTCATCTTGAGTGTGATTTTTATAACGTTTTAGTCGATATAACCTCCGACCTTCTTCAGGTGTATCTTGTCGAACTCGGAAATGTTTCTTTCGAACTCGGGAATTTGGACGGAATTTCGAGCGGAACACTTTATTTACTTCACGATAGTAGCGTGCTCTTGTTATGTCAGCCATGACTAGATAGAGGTCCTAAGTAATTCACAATTGTATTTTTCGGTCGCGCACACTGCGCCACTGACCCGGTTAGAGTACTAGAAAAAATCAAATGTAAAAATGATATTCTCCTGAAGGTTGAAGGTTCAATCCTCAGTGTGGACGACCGAAATATACAATTGTGAATTACTTAGGACATCTATCCAATCATGGCTGACAGAACAAGAGCATGCTACCTCCGCTCGAAATTCCGTCCAAATTCCCAAGTTCGACAGAAACATTCCCGAGTTCAACAAGATACACATTATCAGTCGACACCGGTCTTTTAAATCAAATACCCAAGAAGGTCGGAGGTTATATCGACCGAAACGTTGTGAAAATCACACTCAAGATGAGAACAGTAGTCCGATGAGTAATTATACAAATAACCAATCCTCATCTCAAAAAATCAGAAACGTCAGAATATTTTAATTCATGCAAATTTCGTATTTATTATGAGAGGAACAATTCTATATTGATTATTATATTGTACCCAATATATATATATATATATATATATATATATATATATATATATATATATATGCTAGTAACATGAAAAGTTTAAAAAATATGACTTAGGGGCCATCACTTAGATTCGAAACCGAAATGTTTGTTTTTATAGTGTATTCGCTAACATCTGAGCTAAAAAAAAAAAGTCTGTGTATCAAAACTTATCAAACTAATTCAGATAAACGAATAAATGCATTTTTCTGCATGCGTAGATCATACACGTCAGCTAATTATTATTTTTTTTTACTTTGACTCCTTAGCAGCTATTATTCCTGTCAAATTGTTTGTTTTCGGCCGGGCAATGCCAATGACTCTTCCTTAATATATAAAAGATGGACAGCCATAGTTTTAAAAGTAGAACAGTCAAGATCGATAGGCAGATATTGTCAGAGGAACAGATATGGCCTGCATTTAACAAAGTTGCAGATTAGTACGTTGAGAATTATTAAAATCTGTCTGTACAAATCCGAACTATTAACTCCGCAATATTCAACGAATATTATCGTGCTTGTAACACTGTTCGATAATATATCCTTTTTTATATTAAGAATAGTATTATATATTTTTTTTATTTTCTTTGTTACGTATAGGATAATCTCATTAACAGTCGACGCCGGTCTTCTAAATCAAATACCCAATCTTTTCCTTATATTAAAGAAAAGGCAACTTGAACTACGACGCTCCAAACAACTGAACTGTTAGTCAAGCGTGCGAAACACATTCGGCAACTTCGACGCACAAGGAACCAGATCAAAGTCGTAAGCGGCATATCAACCATAACAGGGAGTAAAACCTACCGTGCGGTCGACCAGAATTTGTCTTTATCAGTTATGGAGGCTGGTACTAGAGACCGGGATGAGGAGAAGCGTTAGTCATAAATGGTACTTGTCGAAGCCACGCACACCTACGAAGAGGGAGGAAAATTCCTGTAGTTCACAAATAGATGCAGTCAAATTAAGGACCTAGCAGAATCCCAACACGCTTTTATATTATTACGTCTTACGTGTGTTTCGTTAGCAATAACGACAACTATTGTTTTTTTGTTTATTTGGCTGTTCTTCAGAGGCGTTCAAAAATTAATAGAATATAAAACTGGTACAGTGTTCAAACCTAAACAAAATAGAAAAGGCGGTCGAGAAACATAAGATGAACGGCAAGTAAAAAAAAAATGTAACACTAAAATAAGGATGACAACATTGACCCCAGCTTAAAAACATTTAAAACATTTTGTAGAAAGGTCCACAAGTCGGCTTATTAAATAGAACAATAATCTATCTATCTATCTATCTATCTATCTATCTACAGTGCCGGCAAAAGGAAAGTCCGCACTTGTAATTTTTTCAAAAATTACAAATTTAAACTAAATTTAATGTAACTGTTTAAACAAACTGTACCTCATTTGATTGGCCTTTTATTCTTCTATAATTTTACCTTTTCTATATTTGACTTTTAGTTTAAATATTCTAGTGTTCACGTCAATTTAAAAAATAAACTCAAATCAAATTAAAAAGTTTGATCCCTGCCCAAGTAACCTACATTTAAAATTTCAAGGGTTTAGACCCAAAATTGGCAGAGGAATTTTGTAGTTTTCAAAGGTCAAATCGTTGAACTTTGACACCTTGGAGTCAAATTTCTGACCGAAAACCGATTAAAAAGCGTTTCCCAAATGTCAATACTCCTTATTTCAAATCTCAAGTCCCTAGAATAAAAATTGACAGAGTTATTGGGTAGGGAAATATACACAGACACACACACATACACACAGACAGACACTTTCACTTTTATATATGAAAGAGAGAAAGAGAGAGAGAGAGAGAGAGAGAGAGAGGGAGAGAAAATAATAACGAAAGAAAAAGACACATAGCTGAACAGCAACGGAAATGGAATGTTTGTATAATATGCAGGTATAATCATTTTAATTCTTTAAAAATGAATGTGTTTATAAACATGTTCAAATTCCGAAATTAATGCCAATTTTCAACTGGTAAAAAGTCAAGACTCAAGAACGAAGCATTCAAGTCTGAATTTCCATTTCTTACTTTGACGATTAATTTGACGATTTACAACTTTGAGATTAAAAAAAAAATAATTAAGAATACCTCATCTTAAAAACAGTAATGGTTCGTGTGATTTAGACGTTTTATAAAAAACGATAACGTTTTGTTTTTTTTTCAATCGTCTTCGTAAAAGCATTCGATAATATTAGTCACGAATTTCTAGATATGTATTAGCAACAGAAATCATTGCATATTTTTAACTAAAAAAAAGAAGAGCTATAAAGACAGGGGTGGCACCATTAAAACAGGCGACCTTTTTGTGTTCTAAAATATTTTTTTTGAATACTCATCACTTTTCACAAGTTACTCTCGCCAGAAATACAGTGGCGCATCTCAGTTTCTGACGCAGAACCATGACAAGGGTTGACAAGAGTCTCACACCGTCAACATCTGCAACAGAGATATGAAAATTGCAGGTGATGCAATTCTCTACCTATATAAAAGTCAATGATGGAGTACTGTTGCCACATCTGGGCAGGAGCTGCCACAGTACTTATCCTGTCTTGACAGAGTTCAAAATACTTCGTAGCTTAGTGGGGGGGCCCTTTTCTTTTCCCTGCAACCTCTTTCCCACAGAAGAGACGTTATGAGCCTGGCTCTGCTTTACCGTTATTTTCATGGCAAGTGCTCGTTTGAGCTTCAATCTACGGTCCACTCCTCGCCAAACTTTCACAAAGAACACTCGTCTAGCCAAAACCACTATCAATAATTTCCTCCACTCTTTATCGGTGCCTAAACCTAAACGTAGATTTCATGAACAAAGCTTTTTTCTTAGAACAGCACGCCTGTGGAACTCTCTTCCGTTTGACTGCTTTCACGCTGACTACAATCTGATTGTCTTCAAGTCCAACGTAAACAAGTTCTTGATGAACCGACCCCCCCCAAGTAATCCAATTTACAAAATGTCCACTACTTATGATGACTACGCTATAATCCCATTGAGTAATGTATACCCATTAACCTTATCCTCAAGTGGCCCCCAGGCCTTGATAAGTGTTGACTCCCTAGCGAAAAAAAATTATGCAAAATAAACATAACTCTGCAATTCTCATCTGATCTATTCGGGCAGAATAAAAAAAGGAGGCATTACGCTTGGAACGCGCTTCATATTTATTGATATCACAACTGCATCTGACAAAATACAATTAGCCTTTAAACATGTTAATCCTTGTATTTATTAATAAAATCTTCATATATAAAGAAATCATGGCAAAATCTAAAGCGGTCTCAACAGATATCACGAACAGTTTCAGTGTCAATGGGGTCTCTAAGACATGTTCAGTGTTGGACCAAAATAACCTTTTTGATTCAGAAGGATTGAAAGATAACGCTGCAGGAAAAGAATCCCGTGAAGCGACCAAAAAATGATTGTGCCATTTCCCACGGTATGCGCAACAAACAGTGAACAGTGTTCCGGGTTCATAATAACAAACAGGACTAATTACACAAAAATACTTAGTCATTGAGACATACACGCATATCTATGCACGTAAATATAAATTTGGTACAAAAACAATATCGTTTCCTCACATGCGTTACTTTTATACATGTTTCTGAATTAATTCATTGATATCTATAATATAAAGCTGAATATGTGCGTGTGTGTGTGTGTGTGTGTGTGTGTGTGTGTGTGTGCGTGGTCATGAATAGGCTCCTATATGGTTGACTATTTAAAAAAAACTGATTACATATAATGATAGAAGATGTATCGAGACACAGGAATGTGTATGTTTGATCTGACAGAACGGTGGTTCATTAAAATTGTGGGGTCTGCGTTCGCGCCTGGTCCACAAAGTATGGAAATAAAAAATTTAAAAATAAAAAAAAAAAAAAACGTTTACAAGTGTTTTTGTATATAGATGTACATAATAATACTTTGATAAGTATGTTTTAACTTAAATAGGAATGGTATAATAAAATTGTGGGGTCTGCGTTCGCGTCTGGCCTCCATAGAATGAAAATAGGCACAAACTTTAATAAAGACTTTTACTATCTATCTGCGTAATTATACTTTGATAATTATGTTTCAGTTTGAAGAAATATGGTATAATAAAATTATGAGGTGTTCGTTCGCACTTGACCTCCATAGAATGGAAATATGTCACAAAGTTTAACAAGGTTTTTTAATATAGATCAACAGAATATTGTGATAAGTGTTTCAGTGTGAACAGGTATGATATAATAAATGATGGGGTTTATCTATTTTATTTTTACTTTCATCATATTTTGTTTTGATTTTGATACCTCCAAATTCGAAGTTATCTCATTACAACTCTTCCTTTTCATAACCTATCATACTTTCATAATTCAGAGTCCATTTCCTGTAGGCTGTTTTTGAACCCAATCAACGACGGGTACTTTCGCTAGTATATATATATATATATATATATATATATATATATATATATATATATATATATATATCATTTTGAAGCGCAGTGTCCGCTATCTCAAATCGTGTTATTCATTACCGTCCTCAATCTCTTCATTCATTTTTGCAGGCTTTTCGACAGCATGGACAAAATTCAAATCCGCACGATTTTATTGTTTCAGTTCAAACTAGGCCGAAAAGCTGTCGAAACAGCTCGAGATATCAATGATGAACCACTAAGAAACGTGTGACACAACAGTGGTTAAAGAAATTTCTCAATGGTCACGAGAGCATTGAAGATGAAGACGGTCGCGACCGGCCGACTGAAGTTCATAACGAACATTTGAAAGTCTTAATTGAAGCCGATCCGCGCAAAACCAAAAGAGAATTGCTGTGGAACTCGAGGTCGACCGTTTAACACTCGTTTGCCATTTAAAGCAAATAAGAAATTAAAAAAAAGTTGAATAAATAGGTGCCACATAAATTAAACGATAATCAAATACATCGTCGTTTTGAGGTGTCTTCTACGCTCCTTCTGCGCAACAAAAAACGACCCATTTCTCGAGCGGATTGTGACGTGTGATGAGAAGTGGATCCTTTACGACAAAAGGTGATGCTTAGATCAGTAGGTGGATGCCGGAGAAGCTGCACAACACTTCCCGATGCTGAAGTTGCACCAAAAAAAGGTTATGGTGACTGTTTGATGGTTTGCAGCTTGTCTCATCCATCACAGCTTCTTGAATCCAGGCGAAATGATTACGGCGGATAAGTACTGTCGACGAATTGACGAAATGAACCAGAAGCTCCAACATATCTGCCAGAGATTGGTCAATATGATGGGACCAATTTTCCTCCGCATGATGTTCAACTAACCCTGTAGAAGCTGAAAGAATCTGGCTCTGCCTCATCTGCCATATTCACTGGACTTCTCGCCCACCGATTATCACCTTTTCAAGCATCTCGACAACTTCCTGCGCGAAAAATGCTTCAAAAGCCGAGATGATGCCGAATTGGCCCTAAATGACTTCATCGCTTTCAGAACTCTGGATTTCTATGCTAAATGGCATAAATAAACTAGTTTCTAGTTGGCAAAATGTGTCGATTCTAATGGTTCTTTCTTTTTCGA
Source organism: Euprymna scolopes (assembly GCF_053919585.1). NCBI lineage: Eukaryota > Metazoa > Mollusca > Cephalopoda > Sepiida > Sepiolidae > Euprymna > Euprymna scolopes. The sequence continues at coordinate 107,013,558 of NC_136498.1, forward strand.
TCAATAAAGTTCATTATGTAAGGAGTTATGATCTTTTGAAGTTGAAAGTAAAAAAAAAAAAAACGAGATTATTTTTCACCAACCTCATAACAGAAAGCTTTAATGTTAATATCCTGGGTTAATTCACATAGTGTACTCCTATCCACCATAAATTCGATAGTAAATTAATAAATCGCTAACTTTTATATAAAAATTAAAGAGAATTATTAATTTGACGTATGCAAAAAGAATTTTAACAGATTTATATAAACTATCGCATTGACTCAAAGGTTTACAAATAGTGACAGTGGTAGTATATATTATGTTGAGAAGATTAATCGGAATCGGGAAAATCGGAGCTTTTGGGGTTATCGGAATCGGTATCGGAATCGAAAAAAATTGAGCCTATTTTCCGATGCCAAAATCGATTCCTTGATTTTTTTTTATTTGATTTTGGTTTAAGAAACATTTTCCACTGCTTGTAGTAACAATCAAATAATAAATATTTATTGATTTAAACTAAGACTTAAACCTCTAGATCATCCCTTCATAGGTGTATTTTTACGCTTGAGAAAATATCGGCACATTGTAGAAGATTTTTAAGGTAACCAGGACAAAATAACACTTTTAAAGTTAAATATTTAGAGATTTATAAAGAATTGAAATCGGAAATTGTATCGGAATCGGGAATTTAGTACGGAATCGTCTCACCACTAGTCTATATATATAACTTCGTATTCCTGTGTGTTTGTTTGTTTGTTCACAATTTGATTAATATATACAAAAGGTTCCCTACTTTACTCTCTCATTTATTTCTATATATAGTATGATTCTTGTAAACTAGATACAATCAAGAGATCATCTCATTTGCATATTACATTAAGAAAAATCGATTTCATTTAATAGCGGTATCTTAGTAAATGTTTATAGCGAGATAATTGTTATAAGTGTGCCATTTAAAATTGTTATTTAATAAATTTTAAATAATAATTGATAACATATTTAATTTAATTTATTTTTTAATTATTATTCCAACATAGATTTTTTTAAATCTTTGTTTTAGAGTTATTTGCGCCTAGGAACTTCCGAACATAAACACACAAACTATTCACCAAAGCTTGAAAAAAATAATTCCGTGTAGATAGAAAAATGTTTGACTTTCATTCTTGTTTTAAATATTTAAACAAACAAAAAAACACTTACGAAAAAAAAAATGAAGAGATTTCGTTTGTTTGTTTTAATATCTTTAAACGGTTATACAGAACTCGGTATTTTTTACAATGTGACCCAGCGTCTTTATACATAAAAAATAAAGACCTACTGCCCCCCTCTAAATTCCGCTATTTATACTTTTTTTTATTTTTTCACGTTAATCTCATCGATTACAAACTTAACTTTCTAATTAAAAAAAAGGTAAATTTTTACGACGTGACCAAGCGTCGTTTAACCGCTAAAAAAATTTGAAGACCTACGTTTTTGGTCTAATACGTTTCAATAGTCTTTATAAAAAATATGAAATCTTAATATTTATAACTTTACATTAAAATATATATATATAGATATACATACATATGTAACTATATGTGCATATATATATATATATATATATATATATATATATATATATATATATATATATATATATATATATATGATGGAAATGGTATTCCGACGAAATAAAGAAATTAAAAAGGAACAAACAAAGTTATGTGTTCATCAACGTTTCGTCTTGATTTCATCCAGAGGAAGTCTCGAAATAAAGACGAAACTTTGATGAACACATAACTTGGTTTGTTTCTTTTTTATTTCTCTCTCTCTCTCTCTCTGTCTCTCTCTCTCTCTCTCTCTCTCTCTCTATATATATATATATATATATATATATAAGTGAAAGTGTATGTCTGTCTGTGTGTCTGTCTGTGTACATTTCCCTACGCATTAACTCTGTCAGTTTCAGTCTACTGACTTGAAATTTGTATATACAGAGTACTTAGATTTGGGGAAATATTTGTAATCCGTTTTCGGTCAGAAATTTGGCTGTTAAGAGGTCAAAGTTCAGCGATTTGATCTTTGAAAACTCTAGAAAACTCCTCCGCTTATTCTGGGTATAAACACTTGAAATTTTAGATATAGGTTTCTTGGACATGGATCTAACTTAATAACTTGATTTGACCCCAAAACAATAAATGTAAAGGGGTCATAATAGGGGTCAAAGTACAAAAAATTTGACCTCTGCGGTCTTTACCAAATTACTCAGACAATTTCTCGTCTAAACATTTGAAATTTTACATAAAGGATATTCAGAGATAGGGCAAGCTTTTTAATCGGTTTGGGTAGAAAAATTGAGCTACCAATATATAAATGTATGTATGTATGTTTGCATGTCTGCCTAAAACTTTCGACAGAGGCGACGGATTTTCACAAGACCAGTATTGACCTTCAGACGACAAATACCGAAAAATTGGCTAAAAATACTGGGCACTTTTCAACAGGGAGGGGTCGTTTTTTAGCACCCATATTTTCGAAAGTGATCCCCTCTTTTCGATGGTCTTGCCCCAATTTAAACCTACGTCACTTCCGGTTTGCCGGTGGTCGTTACGGCAAAGACGTCACGTTTTTTGCCCCATTCTTTTCCTCCTTCGCGATACGGGTTCGAGCCTGCCTTCTTACTACCACTTTTTTTTTTACTCAACACACACCTCCAAACATCCGAGCAACGCCGGGCACCCATGCTAGTATATATATATATATATATATATAATGGTTACATAGATTTCCTATAGGTTTCCTAAATATAAATCCAATGAAACCCGCGTGATTATTGAAGAGTGCTCAATGTAAGACAGAGCGTGTATATAGTTCGTTTATTATACAAACATTATTGGTTACATATGTGCATACATGTTTCAGTGGAATCTCAATTCAAAGTGTGATTTTCTATATAAAGGGACACTTTATGAGGTCGTTTACGGGCACCGATATTATGGGTCGTTAGAACAGTCAAAATTCAACTAGATGGTTGTAGGATAAATCTCTCTCTTGGGATGGGTCCTAGTCTAGCCGCAGTGATGAGCTATGATACAGCGAAACAGTCTGCATGTGGATGACTATATTTTAACCTCATCCTCCTTGGGTAGAGCACTGTCGCAAAAATGATTTCACCCGTTGTATAATCAGCGTTATGCGAAGCTTTCTGTTTATTTGTTTGTAAATTTACAAGAGGGTCCAGCACTATAAAAGTGCTGGACAAATGTTTATATAAATGAGCATATATATTCATATAGATATGGTCGCTTACGAGCACCGATCTCATGGACCAGAGGTTAGAACTGCCGACTATTAACTAGATGGGTGTAGGTTCAAACTCTGGCTATGCATGAGTGCTAGTCTATCCGCACTGATTAGCTGCGATACAGCGAAACAGTCCGTATATGGATGACTTTATATATATATATATATATATATATATATATATATATATACAGAGAGAGATAATTGAAGATAATATATATATATACAGAGAGAGATAATTGAAATATATATATATATATATATATATATATATATATATATATATATATATATATATATATATATATATATATATAGTCATCCACATATAGTACTGTTTCGCTTGTTTCACAGCTCATCTATGTGGCTAGACAAGCAACTACTTCCAGCCAGAATAGAAACCCGACCGCAGTCGGAGCTTCTAACCGTTGCGCTATGCGAGCAGTGATAATTCACTGGTTTGATATTGTCCAAATACCTAGGTTTCATTTGTTAACACAAAGAGCATCGCTTAATACGTTAATGGTAATTTGTATATCACTTCCCAATATGCTCAATATATATATATATATATATATTATATACATTCCTACTTTGAGGAAATTGAAATGAATGACTTTTAGCTTGACGAAACCTTTTGTTGTGATGAGCTTCTGGTACTGACCTTCACTTCAGATCTGAAATGGAACACTTACATGCAATCTATCGCGCAGGTCATTAGAAGAATTGCTGGTTAATTCTATTGCGCCATAAGGTATCTCAATTCTGATGCGATCCACTACCTAACTATTTTACATCAAATTCATTGTGAAGATCCGTAAAAGAACGGTTGGTTAATTTTACCGATCTAGAAAGGTATCTAAATTCCGACTCACTCCTTTACAAGAGCGAAATACCTTCTAAGATAGAGTATTATTTGCACATTTGACGAGGTGACGTTTAGATCAGCAATTCTTACCTTAAAACCGACGCCGAGCCCGTTTCTCATAAAACAGGTGTTTCCAGTATTTCTCTACTTTGTAGTTATTTTCATTACACAACACCAACGCGTCTAGCTACAACTGCTTACAACAATTTCTATTTCTGCCTACTGTCTACCTTAAACTAAGCGGGATTTTAATAAAATTTTCTTTCCTGAAAATACTTATTTAGAGAACACAGTTCCACAGGACTTGCTCCTTGGCTGGCTATAACATTACCGTTATCAAGTCTAATGTAAACAAATTCTTGTCAATTCCTTCTCTTAAATAGTCAACGTTTTACAATACTCGTTAGTAAACCTTTCGTTTTTTGTTTTTCACAGTCTACTTGTCAAGTAATAATCTTTTTTTATTATTCTGTACCGCGAATTTAATATATAATTTTTTAATGATACTACCCGCGCAAATATTCGCATCAGCAAAAAGACTATACATAACGTATTGGTAGAAATAAACTCTATTATTTAAAACTGTATGTTAACGCCATTGATGCATTAATGATATATTATTACTAGGGATAGGACAACAGCATATTCTTTTCATTGTTTTGACTCTCGAGTGTGTATCCGTTGATATCTTATATGCTTTTCTTTAGACGGATGTGGTTCTCGGTTGATTAACTGTGTCTAACTGTGTCGGATATATACCCGAGAGCCAAAAGAATAGTAAGAATATTCTATGTCATAGACCTAATGATAAAATCGTTTACCAAAACGAAGAAAACTACTTGCCGCTGAGTTTGGGGAAAAAGTTTTATGTACTATTTCAGCATGCTCTAGAAGTTCTCATTCTTTAATAAAACCATATAAACCGACACTGGATTAGATTATACTTCTAGCTCGAAACTTGTGCTAGTTTCATTTTATACTTTGTGATATTGTCTGTTTATTACCAGCCCCGCGAACTAAATAATTCATTTTTTTTACTGATATTATTATGAACATCTTAAAACCATCTTAATAATAAGATACTGTTGGATCTGAATTATGTAATGAAGATATATATGATAACACTAGCATAGTTCATGTATAGATTCAGGTCAAAAGTCAATTTCTCATTAAAATACGTTATTTACGGTTATTAGTTTAAACAGAATATTAAATATCTCTTCGTACGTAGCATGGATCAATCCTTTTATATCGCGAAGGATTGTCGCGAAATCTTTATAATAACCGTAATCCGGAACGATGCCCTTAGAAGTTTGGTAAAGATGTTATTTATTTTTATGGAAAATCAATTCCCAGAATTCTTTTCTCAGGGGAGATAATATATTAAAGATGACTAATAAGATTTAACACAAAGAGATCAACTGTTAATCCGTTGTGTTCATGTATCTCTTATTGAAGTACTCGGTCCCAAGTTATTTATCGTTTCTTACTAGCTGCGATAAAAAAAAAACAAAAAAAAAAAAAACAAAAAAAAAAAAACGCGCCATCTGCCGGGCAAAAAGAAACGGATCAACGGTGTTACTGACCACCAATTAAAACCGTATCTCTAAGCTTGACTTCAGTCATAGACCACCTGCGTCCTTATACTATCCCTATTCATTACCCCGCTGTACAAAAGGGGGTTATTTGCTGCATTCAATGTAGAACTGCTTGTAATATGTTGCTCTCGATCTATACTAATGCTATTGAGCTTAGTGTTTATTTAAAAACGGACAGTTACATTAGTTTAAGCAAAACCGGAAGTGTTACACAGTAGCTAGGTTGAATACTGGCCTATATCAAATTGGTGCATATATATTTACGTTAATAATGAGTGTGCAGCTGAAACCACTGTCAAAAATTTTCCCCTACTATTTATCTGTGCCAAAACCAAAACGTAGATTCAATGGACAAAGCTTCTTTCTTAGAAGTGCACGCCTGTGGAACTCTCTTCCGTTTGCTTGGTTCCCACTTGACTACAACTTGAATGTTTCAAGTCCAACATAAACAAATTCCTGATAAACCGCCCCCTTAAGTAAGCCACTTTATCAAATCTCCAATATTAACGATTACTACGATATTATCTCATTGATTACTGCACACGCAATAACCCTTATCCCCAAGTGGCTTCCGGACCTTGATAAGTGGTGACTACCTTGTAAATTGTCTTTTTATGATTTATAAATGTCTCTTTTATCTTCTAGTATGTACGATGTACATATACATTCAGTTAATATTATCGTAATACTCTTTTTCATTGAGCCACTGGCTGCGTAAGAATGCTAACACATCTAAAGACTGTTCATTTACTACGTGGTAATATATAACACACGCGGGGAACATAGCTCCTTCCTTTCGGTTAATCTGTAATTGAAAGTTTCTTTGGAAGAAAACACGAAATCGAAGTTATATTTTTATGCTAGCATGCAGCCCGGAATTGCCCGGGCGTAAAATACGCTTAAATATGATACTATGATTAATGCAGCTTTCGTATTTATTATTCTATTATATATATATATATATATATATATATATATATATATATATATATATACAGGGTGTCCGTAAAGTTACTATACAGTCTTACAAGTTACTATACAGACACCCTGTAATATATTAACAGTACAGTCAGATATTGTATTAAAATATTTATTTGTAACAAAAAGAAATAAAAAGAAATAACCCCTTTATGCTTGATTAAATAAACCTGTAAAAAATAAATATTAACTATTAATACAAATATAATACAATAAAACAATAAGACTGTATAGTAACTTTACGGACCCCCTGTATATTATATATATACTAGCAGGGGTGCCCGGCGTTGCTCGGGTGTTTGGAGGTGTATGCTGTGCAAAAAAAAAAGCAAAAAAAAACAAAAAAATGGTTAATTTTTTAAAACTTTGACCCCTATTATGACCCCTTAAATTGTATAGTTTCGGGCTCAAATCACTTTATTAAGTTAGATCCAGGTTCAAGGAAACTATATCTAAAATTTCAAGTGTCTAGACCCAAAATTGTCGGAGGAGTTTGGTAGAGTTCTTAAAGGTCAAATCGTTGAAATTTGACCCCTTTACAGCCAAATTTCTGGCTGACACCCATCACATCGATTTTCCCAAATCTTAGTACCCGGTATTTCAAATTTCGAGTCTATAGACTAAAAATCGACAGAGTTATTGCGTAGGGAAATGTACACAGACAGACAGACACACAGACACACAGACACACAGACAGACAGACAGACAGACAGACACGTTCACTTTTATAGATATATATATATATATTATATTATGTAATTTTAACGGTGAATGCTTCGATGAACTGCAAGCACTTGTGCCCCCTCGACGTAAATATCCCCGACAAACCCAACAAGCAGTTAAATCCACCCCATCACAGTAGAGATCCCTAGATGTAAAATACCTTCTACTCCAGTAGTTTCTTCCCTAGAACCACTAGACTTTGGAATTCCCATCCGGGTTCCTGCTTCCCCAACTGTACTGACATGCAAAAGTGCAAGTGTAACGTGAATCGACATCTTGCTGCCTAACTCCCCACATAGTACTCCTGTAGCTTATGTCCCTGATAATAGCCCCCTACATGAAAGTGGCAATGTGCCTTGTTTGGGGTGAAAATGTAATTTAAAAAAAAACAAATTGGACCCAATATATAGTAATAATTCAAAAAGTTAAAAACTAAAAATGACTAGTGCGCCACTATCGAGAATCGAAACCAAAACGTTCAGCTTCCGATTTACTTTTACCTCTGACGTTAATGTCTTACTTATCAAGACATGTTTGCTGCAGGGCTAAAAATTCACACATGAACCAATAGCTTCTACGTTATGTATGCATATTCGTAATGACGTAGGTCGACCTTCACCTGGCATATCTTTTCACACTTTTGGACCGATTTTCTTGGATTAAACCCAAATATAAAGTTTCGCATGGGTTTGAATACTCTATATATGCAGTTACATGCCCGTGGACCAAGAATTGACGGAGAAGTTTGGTAGGCAATTTTGTAAAACAAATATATATACGCATACATAAAAACATGTAGAAAGAGATTTGTGTTTATTATAACCTTTTTACACAAATCTTACGCAAGTATAAATCATGTAGAATATCTGCATGAATATAATTACACGTAATACTTAACTAAAGATGATCATCTTATGAGAAAACCGAATAAAAAAAAAACTAAAGGGAAATAATTAGAATGAATCTTTAAAAGAATATGCAAATTAACTAGATCTTTTGAAGATGAATGCAATTCCACGACCCATGTATAACAAGGTTGTATTTGTTTTTGTTGTATTTTCTTTTTAAATAAATAGAAAAAAGTTTTTGTATACGATTATCAATTACAGAAAACAACCCAAATTTATAGGAGCATATATATATATATATATATATACACACACACACACACACATATATATATGTATATATATATGTATGTATATATATATATATATATATATATATATATATATATATATATATATACTAGCAAAAGTACCCGTCGTTGACTGGGTTCAAAAACAGCCTACAGAAAATGGACTCTGATTTATGAAAGTAAGATAGGTTATGAAAAGGGAGGGTCGTAAAGAGATAGCTTCGAATTTGAGGGTATCAAAACCAAAGCAAAATATGATGAAAGTAAAAATAAAATAGATAAACCCCATAATTTATTATACCATACCTGTTCACACTCAAACACTTATCACAATATTCTGTGGATTTATATTTAAAAAAACTTGTTAAACTTTGTGAAATATTTCCATTCTATGGAGGTCAGGCGCGAACGAACACCCCATGATTTTATTATACCATGTTTCTTCAAACTGAAACATAATTATCAAGTATACTTACGCAGATAGATATGAAAAGTCTTTATTAAAGTTTGTATCTATTTCCATTCTATGGAGGCCAGGCGCGAACGCAGACCCCACAATTTTATTATACTATCCCTATTTAAGTTAAAACATACTTATAAAAGTATTATTATGTACATCTATATCGGCAACCATTGTAAACGTTTTTTGTTTTCATTATTAAATTTTTTATTTCCATAATTTGTGAACCAGACGCGAACGCAAACCCCACAATTTTAATTAACCACCGTTCTGCCAGATCAAACATACCCATTCCTGTGTCTCGACCAATCTTCTATCATTATATCACTTATTCTTATGTTTTGATTACCCCCCCCCCGAGCACACACACTTGTAAACACCCGGGCAACGCCGGGTACCCCCCCCGCTAGTCTATATACATAAAAGCGAAATGTGTGCATGTATGTATGTTTGTGTGTATGTTTGTATGTGTGTTTTTATGTCTCGCAAATCCTTTAGATACGCGTCTCGGATTTTCACGAGATGGTGGGTGAGTCTATGGTCATTCTTGTCATGTCACCAAATATTTATGTATTATGTTCCTAGCTAGAATCCTCAATCGCCATAATACAACATTTACACCAGAGGTTGTTTTATTTAAACTCTTCAAATCGATTTTGTTTCATAAATATATACGTACATAGTCTTTTATTAAACACCAGCTCTGGACGCCCGGCCTTGCCGCCCCGTAAAATACGGTTAAATACATTTTAATTCATGCAGATTTTCTATTTAATGTAACATAGCCAATCCTCTATTGAATACTATATTGAACCTTATATAGAATAGAAATGCTTTTGAGTTCGTTCCTTAGAAACTCCGAAACGGCTGAACAGATTTTCTTTAAAATTTACAGAACTTTAGTGTATAAGTATGGGGGTGATCTTAGTTAAGTTTTGTCTAAGAATACCCTCGATAATTACCGATAATCGATAATCGAAACCGTTATTTCAATTTATCTATCATCGGTAAAGCCACTGTTTTCATGTCGCTTAGGATCAATGATAGAACAACCGGCCGTGACAATTCTACCATGGGTAAGTTGATAGCTTGTTTTTCTTTTTTTTTTCTTTTTTTTTTTTTTGCATGACGTAGACTGTAGTTTCAAACGTAAATTTCTTTTTTTTTTATTAACTGCAAAGAATTTTATAAGACTTGAGAATGTACGTGTTTTTTTTTTTTGGGGGGGGGGGGTTAATGACGTGGTCAGTAGGTTCAATCCCAGCACCTGAATTTCTTAATGTTTTGTTTCGTTAACTGGAAAGAAGTTCATATAAAATAATTTTATAAAAGAAACAGTAGGTTCTCTAGAGTGCAATGTGGAATAACATATATTTTAGACAAAGTTACTGCATGGAGGCATGTGAAGCTCCCCCCCCCCGCGGGCGATTTCACGGATTTTGATGACAATAAATATATAGGAGCGTAAAATATTCGTTTATCATCATTCAATCCCGGGCAACGTCGAGTCTCCCTGCTAGTTCTATTATATTTTTATGAGGTGGATAGTATAGTATTGGTTTCTTGTCATAAGATCGTATTCTTAGGAACTACCTCCTTTTTAAGAAGGTAAGAAAAATACACCCAGGTATTACATCCTCCCTTGCGGTATGAGATCATGTCTGTCTGTTCTATCGTCATTATACATTCTATATCGGTAGTCTATAATAGTCTATAATATAGACTATTATATAGACTATAATAGTCTATAATATAGACTATTATATAGACTATAATAGTCTATAATATAGACTATAATATAGACTATAATAGTCTATAATATAGACTATTATATAGACTATAATATAGACTATAATAGTCTATAATATAGGCTATTCCTCTTTTTTCGGTGTTGTCGATTGTGAAATATCTGGTCGGCGACTATCCTTCCATATTTGCAGGCATTTCCTCCTCCTTTTATGGGAGTATATAGTTCCATGACCGGAAAGTCGGATTGGGAAGTCAGCGCCCCCACCCACCCCGAGGAGGGGCTCTCTGACCTGACCCTTACCGAGGAATGCCAATGGGTCGGGCCAGCCACTCAAACAAGACAAATGATGAGTGGTAGGTTCTGTCACGATTTCTCCATTGCTTATGACCTCACTCAGATTGTGCACTAACCCACCCGTGTGCCCAACACTGATGGCCAGTATGTAAGTTTCCTAGACTTTTTTCTCACAACTTACTCTGAGCTATGTTCAGCTTCCGTTCTGTCTACACTAAGATCATCCGACAACACGGTTGTCTCAGTTTAGATAAAAGACAAAATATAAGTCCTCCGATATACCTTTCCATCGTCCAGTATATCGATATTCTACGGCTTACATGGATAGCTTCCGTACATTGCTATCAGATTTAACTCTGCGTTCCATGTTTAAAAAGAACATGTTTTCCGCAGTATTAGACCTGACCAAATGGTTTATTGATGGTATAGACAACTTTCACTCGTGAATCGTCCAGTAAAATATCCTTCTATGAAACTTGACCTTTGGTCATACTAATCTCCACCTCTGTGATCAGAAAGATCTTTAATGTTGACTGCATTCCCTCTTAATATGTTTACTGTCATCAAATATCAATGGGCTACCATCGGCCACTCAGCAATAATTACGTTTTACGCTCTGATGAATGAGTGAGCACCGAAACCGCGAACGACGACATTGTCTCGATCGGAAGCCTTTCCACTCGGACAAAAGGACCAGCTCCGTCCGATATCTGTAGGCTGTTTTCCCGAAAATATGGCGTCTGCTAATGCGAAGTGATATTAAAATGAAGGCCAGACGAAGGCAATATTAATTAGGGTCAAGCAATAAAGTGTTCATTGCGCGCGAAGCTAGCCGGAAAAAAAGGAAGACGCCTGGGGTGGGTAATAGCGTCATAGCAGAGTGGGTAATTGGCGTCAACCGCTAGCTCCCCCCCAATGGCACACTTAGTATAGGCAGGAAAAAGGCGTCAAACTAGCGAACAAGAAAAGTAGTGGTTTCATATCAACAGCAACAACAAAAACAATAACAAAAAAACAAAAGAAAAACATGTGAAAAGAGTGACAAATTGTTTAACTTGTTTCGCTTGAACATAAACAACCGTCGTTCTCTCTGTTTCTTTATTTATAGTCTATAGGAGACTAAACGAAACGTATACTTACGTCGGGTGAGAAGCGCATTATATAAGAATATTTGATAAATTTTTAAAATTATTATTTTAACATGTTATTAATTAATTATTATAAATAGAAGTGAAAGTTAATGTACGTGTGTTAGTTAATCTGTCAGTAATATGTTCGCTTCTTTTTTATATGCATATGATATATACATATAAAAACTCATATATCTCACTACTGATGCAATTCTCTATCTATATAAAAGCCAAGTACGTCCAAGGATGGAATACTGTTGCCATATCTGGGCAGGAGCTGCTAGAAACAGCCTATCCTGCCTTGACAGAGTACAAAATAGACTTCGTGGCTTAGTGGGATATGCCCTTTTCTCTACCCTGCAACCTCTCTCCCACAAAAGAGACGTTGCGAGCCTATCCTTATTTTATCGTTATTTCCATGGCAAGTGCTCGTCTGAACTTCAATCTCTGGTCCCTCCTCGCCAATCTTTCACGAAAAACACCCGTCTAGCTGAATCCACTGTGAAAAATTTCCCCCACTCTATATCTGTGCCTAAATCAAAACGCGGATTCCATGAACAAAGCTTCTTTCTTAGAACTGCACGCCTGTGGAACTCTGTTCCATCTGCCTGCTTCCCTCCGGACTACAACTTGGATGTCTTCAAGTCCAATGTTAACAAATTCCTAATGAACCGCCCCCTTAAGTAAACACTTCAACAAATCTCCTCACTAACGTAATGTACTTGCAATAACCCTTATCCCTGAGTGGCTTCCGGGCCTTGATAAGTGGTGATCACTGTGTAAAATATATATATATATATAAATACAAGACTGATAAATTAAAAAATTAAAAAATGTATCCATTTGAAATGTGGAAATTGATGAATCGCACAGGTAAGAAATTCATTTTTATAGTATGAAAAGGTTAGTAATTGCAATTAAGAATAGGAAATTGGATCAAATGTTTGTAACATGTCTTCTTCCTAAGATTAAGGGTGGTGATTTTTGATCAACACTGCTGGGGAGCCATGATGTAATATACTGTTTTGTTTTTAAATCCCCGAAACAGTGTCTCATGGTAAACAACTGATGATCCCTCGAAAAATAAATTATTGGTATTATAGTAAATTCGAGAGCGAGTTGATGCAGTGATTGCAGGTGATGAAATGACTTACTGACTAGAAGGTTTTCTAACGAATGATAAAAAATATTTTTTGTATCGTTTTAAAGGTTAAAAACTTCAAAGACTATATATATATATAACTACTTCATTTACTCACATAAAATTAATATACGAAAGTATAAATTTATGCGTAAACTTTAAGTATTTACTTAAAAAATGCTCAATACGTAGGTAGAGCTAGTTAGTTAGTTATAAAATATATATGGCGATTAAGCTACACTGAATATTCCACGTTTCATCCACTCTAGGAATCTTCAGGCTTACCTGATTAAACACGGAATATTCAGTGGAGCTTAATCGCCATATATATATATATATTATAACTAACTAACTATATATATATATATATATATATATATATATATAGATAGATAGATAGATAGATAGATAGTGATGAAATATATATGGCGATTAAGCTACACTGAATATTCCGCGTTTTATCCACTCTAGGATTCTTGAGGCTTACCTGATGAAATGCGGAATATTCAGTGGAGCTTAATCGCAATATATATTTTATAACTAACTAACTAACTAACTATATATATATATATATATATATATATATATATATATATATATATATATATATATATATTGAGTAAAATGATTCATAATTGTAAATTAAAATCAGTTTCATAACAAAACAAATAAACAAGATCAACTCGAGCATACGATCGTTTCGGAAAAATGTTTTTATTGAAATAGAACAATATGTCTCGAACAATAATTTGATAAAGGTTTTTCTTTAAACAAAGTCTCCTCGTCAGCAAAAATAGGGAAGCGGTTAAAGACACCAAATTTTCTTTTTGTTTTGAGTAATGCAGATATTCCTCTTTTCGCTCCCATTATTTCAGTCAATTGTTTCTTTGGCATGCTGTTGTATGGACCATCGTATAACTATTAGATCACTTCTGACGTAAAGAACATTTAAAATTAAAATGTTTAAATTCAACGTTATTTCACGCGGTTAATGGTAGCCGAATTGATACAGTTTTCGCTAATCGAGCCAGAGATGTCTCGTGTTGCCGAGTTCGAATCGTTCGACTGGTGTTAATCATGACACCCTGCACTGAAGATTCCTGAAAGGATGAAACACTAGTGTCTGTAGGTATTTAGTTATTATAGTAAGAAAAAAGTATATATGTATATGTGTATGTATATATACACATACACACACACACATATATATATACATATATATATACATATATAAACACGCATATATGTAAGTATGTGTATATATACACATAAAAAATCATATCATTCAAAGACGTTAGGGTTCGAATATATAGTTAAGTGGCCGTTTTAGTCATTTAGAACTGTTTTAAAGCTTCAACGCTACCTCATTTTTCGACCAAATTTAAAACAATTATTACAGTTTATAGATCACCTGCTCAGCTAAATTTTGATTTATTTTTCGTTTAGTAAAACAAAAATGATGATGCATTTTCTGGTGTTCAAAATCGTGAAAATATGTAAGGAGGTGAGCGACGCTATTTATGACTGATTTACATAGCAACCACATCTCTTCAGCAACTACTGTTGCGACTAATTCAATGCTGCTGCTAAAAGAGTAGTAACAAGTGAAACAGATAGAAAAAAAGCATGAAACGGAAACAATTGGGGGGATTCTTTTGAAAGCAGACGAGTTCCGTACATTGTTATTATACATATGTGTTTACATGGGGGCAAAAAAAAAAGAAGGAAATTAAACAAAGAACTATTGAATTCATTGGAAGCCTGGAAAATCATGAATTACAATCGAAGAATGCAAGTATGAAAAGTAATATGGTTGAGCTTAAACATGGAAAAGTAAAAGAATTGTTGTTAAAACTGGAAAAAAGGACAAGATACGAGTGGTGTGTAATAAGTAATGCCCCTGACCAACTTCCAGTTGTCTGATCTAGCTTAAATTTGGCATGTGCAATGATTTATATCTCTACGGGTTATGTGGCAAATTACAGCTTTGAACTAAGTGTGGTTTCTGTTTTACAGGTGTTTGAACTTAGCCAGGTGTGAAATGGAGCCTGTTGAATGTCGAGCAGTGATCCGGTTTTTGTATTTGAAAGGACGCACACCAC
The DNA here is from genome assembly GCF_053919585.1 of Euprymna scolopes. Classification (NCBI taxonomy): domain Eukaryota; kingdom Metazoa; phylum Mollusca; class Cephalopoda; order Sepiida; family Sepiolidae; genus Euprymna; species Euprymna scolopes. Next base: position 107,029,007 of record NC_136498.1, read on the forward strand.
AGGAGGCTTTTGATGAAATGAAAGAAACTTATGGTGATAATGCCCCATCATATGACCTTGTAGAACGCTGGCATAGTGAATTCAAACATGGTCGGAAGTCTGTGGAAACAGCTCCCAGACGTGGTTGCCCCACTTCTGCCATTGATGAGGCATCTGTCCGTCAAGTTGAGGCTATCATTTTGGAAGATCGGCGCATTACTATTCGCCAAATAGCCCAAGATGTCTAGATTAGTACAGGGTCTGTGGAAACAATCATTCATGACCATTTGCATATGCATAAGGTGTCTGCCAAATAGATTCCCAGATTGCTCACATCACGAGAACGCGTCAAGTGCTTGAGTATGAATTTAGAGATGTGCCAAGAAGATGAGTCAAAGTTTTTCAAAAAACTTATTACACAGGATGAAACCTGGGTCCATCACTATGATCCAGGGACCAAAGCCCAGTCAACACAGTGGAAGCACTTGGACTCACCACCTCCAAAGGGGTGCAGCCCTCCACTGGCAAGGTCATGCTCACAGTCTTCTGGGACCAGGACGGAGTAGTGATGGCAGATTTCCTGGCAAAGGGTACCACAATTACAGGAGACTATTATGCTTCACTTTTTAGGAAATTAAGGGAAGCTATCAAAATCAAGAGACGGGCAAGATCAGCAAAGGTACCCTCCTCCTGACGGACAATGTTCCGGTCCACAACTCGCATATCGCTAGATCAGAAACACGGGCGTGTGGTTATAAAATATTTCCCTATCCTCCCTACTCTCCTGACTTTACATCCTCTGACTTTCACCTCTTCCCAGCCATGAAGTTGTTTTTGAAAGGAAAGCTAGTCCCAGATGATGCAGCCTTGATTTCTGAAGTCACGTCGTGATTGGAGAACCAACCTGGGGTGTTCTACAAAAACGGTCTCCAGAGCTGCATCAAACGATGGGAGAAATGCATAACACTGGCTGGTTCCTATGTAGAGAAAGACTGACAACTGTAATAAGGTTTCGTTGCTCTACTGCTATGGGAAGTGGGTCAGGAGCATTACTTATTGCACGCTCCTCGTATTCTAGTAAAAAATATAATAGATTCATAACTTAAAATATTGCAGCATTAAGATTTTTTTAAAAATGCAATTTATAACATTATATTTGGAATTCTTAAGCTGCAGTGTTTTAAGTTAAAAATATATATTTTTACTAGACAAGGGAAGACAACTCAAGTAGCAAAAATGAAACTGGCGCCAAGAACACTATATATATATATATATATATATATATATATATATATATATATATATATATATATATATACGTATATATATATATATATATATATATATATATATATATATATACTAGCAAAAGTACCCGTCGTTGACTGGGTTCAAAAGCAGCCTACGGAAAATGGACTCTGATTTATGAAAGTATGATAGGTTATGAAAAGGAAGGGGTGGTAAATTTGAGTTGAATTTGGGGGTATAAAAACCAAAGCAAAATATGATGAAAGTAAAAATAAAATAGATAAACCCCATCATTTATTATACCATACCTGTTCACACTTAAACACTTATCACAATATTCAGTGGATCTATATTAACTACCCCTGTTAAACTTTGTGCCATAATTGCATTCCATGGAGGTCAGATGCGAACGAACGCCCCATAATTTTATTATACGATATTTCTTCAAACTGAAACATAATTATATACTTACGCAGATAGATATGAAAAGTCTTTATTAAAGTTTATGCTTATTTCCATTCTATGGAGGCCAGGCGCCAACGCAGACCCCACAATTTTATTATAACATCCCTATTAAAGTTAAAACATAGTTATCAAACTATTCTTATGTATATCTATATCAAAAACACTTGTAAACGTATTTTTTTAAATTTTTAATTTCCATACTTTGTGGGCCAGGCGCGTACGCAGACCCCACAATCTTTAGGAACCACCGTTCTGCAGGATGAAACATACCCATTCCTGTGTCTCGATACATTTTCTATCATTATATGTAATCAGTTTTTAAAATAGTCAACCATATAGGAGCCTATTCGTGACCGCACACACACACACACACACACACACATTCAGCTTTATATATATATATATATATATATATATATATATATATATATATATATATATATATATATATATATATATAAGAACCAGTAGTTGATAAAACATGTTAAAAAACACTTTGGAAAAGAATTAAAAACATATTTAATTTGAAAAAAGGAAACACTAAATAAATTGATAGTCCGTAATCCGCGGAGTTTCGAAGAAATACTTTCCTTCTCATCAGAGAATGTGGGCTCAAATCAAGTTATTAAGTTAAATGCAGGATCGGATTTTGCTTGCAAAAGTATTAAATGAAACTATAAGTAAGTCATAGATCTCACTTGATAAGAAAAAGTGAAACAGAGGGAATAGGGTGAATAAAAAGTGATTTCACGTGAATGGATAGTCTGGTGAAGGGTAAAATTTCCAATAACGGTAAAATCCAAAGATGCAGAATTCAAGAACATTAGTTAAAATTCCATTCGCACAAGTAAAACCCAAGGGAACCGCGTTATTGGAAGATGATCCAAAGTAATCCAAAAGGCAGAAATCCGTGGAATAATTCACAAATAGGTACAAGGAAATGGGAAAGAATTCCAATAATATTATTAAAAGAAAGATAAAACGTGCTTGTAATTCCTATGTAAAAAAAATTGTCTTCTCTATTATCTTTTTTTTTAACTTTTATTATTTACGTCATTATAATTATTATTTTAATTATTATTAATATTATTATGTGAGCGTTTCTTCTATTTCGTCTTCTTTGTCTTCTTCGTCTTCGTCTTCTTCTGTTATTATTATTATTATTATTATTATTATCATTATTATTATTATTATTATTATTATTATTATTTGCTTCTCTCCTGCAAATTCATGATTCATTTAGACCCTTCGTAATAACAACAGAGTAAACGCTCAAGCTGGCCAATATCGGCCATTATGTACTGAGCACCCCATCTCTTTCCATACCAAGCACGGTTCAAGTGGGCTGTGTGTTTCGAGTCACTTATTCTGCCGACGGCTAAAAACACAACCGTCTGAATGTTTATCTCTCGACTTAGAAATGAATACTTGCTTTTCCTTTCATCAACGACTAACTTCAATTTTTCATATTAAATTTGCCCATCTTGCACCCTGAACACTTCCATATGTCCTTTTTCTTTTGAGGTTTGCTCCACTTCGACAACTTCGGTCTTGCTGAATGTTCCTTTATGTATGGACTAACTGTAGCTACCCGACATTGCCCGGGAGACAGTGAAACCATCTTACTTTGAAAGTTTTATTGGTGTGCTGATTGCTAAATTTAAAGTAAAAGATTTATAATAATTTCTTCAAATTTGTTCAAAATACACCCAACACATTTTTAGTGGACCATTTCTCATCATTTTTGTAAGGTGTTCTAATTTCGTAACAATAGGTAAGTACGTAATAACGTTTTCACTCCATAAGCCACATAATGTGAGATCGTATTTATTGTTTGTTAGTTTTGTTAATTTATGCAAAAATAACATATGAGAATGGGATTATTAAAAGCAACGTTGGATTTGGCAACTTAAATGCTGTTTGCGTCTGATTTCGAAAGTCTAACAAGATAACATTATATGTGAGATATCTACATTGAATATATTAATATACTAGCATGGGTACCCGGCGTTGCCCGGATGTTTGGAGGTGTATGCTGAGCAAAAAAAAAAAGGTCTTCTTTTTTTACTTTGACCCCTATTATGACCTCTTAAAATTGATTGTTTTGGACTCAAATCAAGTTATTAAGTTAGATCCATGTCCAAGGAACCCATATCTAAAATTTCAAGTGTTTAGACCCCAAATTATCGGAGTAGTTTGGTAGAGTTCTGAAAATGCAAATCGTTGAACTTTGACCCCTTCACAGCCAAATTTCTGGCCGAAAACCGATCCCCAAGATTTTCCCAAATCTCAGTACGCTGTATATAAAATTTGGAGTCTGTAGACTGAAAATTAACAGAATTATTGCGAAGGAAAATGTACACAGACACACAGACAGACAGATAGACACATAGACACGTTCACTTTAATAGATATACTAGCATTTAAGACCGGCGTTGTCCGGGTGTTTGCATGTGTCTGCTCAACAAAAAAAAAAAAGCAAAAAAAAGTGATAGTAGGAAAACAGGCTCGAACCCGTATTGCGAAGGAGGAAAAGAACGGGGTAAAAACATTACGTCTGTGCTATTACGACCATCGCCAAACCGGAGGCGATTTTTTTTTAAAATTAAGGCTAGCCAATCTAAAGGAGAGGATATCTTTAAAAAAATATCGGTGAAAAAAGTGACCCCCTCCCCTCTGTAGAAAAGTGCCTAGTTGAAGGTGAAGATATTAATGTTTTTAGCCGATTTTTCGATATTTGTCGTATGAAAGATCGAACTTTAAAACGATACTGATCTTGGTAAAATCCGTCGCCTCTGTCGAAAGTTTTCGGCAGACATGCAAATATACATACATACATACATACATACATACATTTATATATTGGTAACTAAAAATTTTCGACCCAAACCGACGAAAAAGGTTTCGCTATCTCTGAAAACCCTTTATGTAAAATTTCAAATATTTAGATCAGAAATTGTCTGAGTAATTTGGAAGAGACTGCAGAGGAAATTTTTTTAACTTTGACCCCTATTTTGACCCCTTAATATTTTTGTTTTGGGCTCAAATCAAGTAATTAAGTAAGATCCATGTCCAAAGAACCTATATCTAAAATTTCAAGTGTTTAGACCCAAAATTGTCGGAGGAGTTTGGAGGAGTTCTCAAAGGACAAGTTGTTGAACTTTGACCCCTTAACAGCCAAATTTCTGGCCGAAAACGGATCACATAGATTTTCCCAAATCTCAGTACCCTGTATATCAAACTTCGAGTTTTTAGACTAAAAATTGATAGAGTTATTGCGCAGGGAAATGTACATAGACACACAGACACACAGACACACAGACAGATACACAGACACACATACACGTTCACTGGGGTGTATGCTGAGCAAAAAAAAAAAAACGGTTAATTTTTTTAAAGTTTAACCTCTATTATGACCCCTTAACATATTGCTTTGGGCTCAAATCAAGTTATTAAGTTAGATCCATGTCTAAGGAATCTACATCTAATAATTTCAAGTGTTTAGACAAAAATCATTGTTGGAGGAGTTTAGTAGAGTTCTCAAAGGTCAAATCGTTGAACATTAACCCCTTAACAGACAAATTTCTGGCCGAAAACGGATCACAAAGATTTTCCCAAATCTCAGTACTATGTATATTAAATTTCGAGTCTGTAGACTAAAAATTGACAGAGATATTGCGTATGGAAATTTACACATACAGACAGACACTTTCACTTTTATAGATATATAGATAGATAGATTGAATCTAAGTCCAATTTTACTCCGTACTTTTCTCAATAATAGCCTATGTTACTACAAGTTACAAATATTCTGACCGGAAATCAAAGACTCAAATCAGTTTCTAATATTAAACCCGTTTCTAAGATTACTTGGAAAATAGTTGGATCATTCTATTGTTCCAAAAGGTATCTTACTTGCGACGCATTGCTTTACCTGTGTAAGAGCCAAATACGTCCTAACCTGAAGTAGTCTGGTCAACTTTGGAAAGTAGCGGCTCAGAGCAACCTTTCCTACCATGACAAAGTACAAAACCAGTCGAAAAATCTAGTGGGATATGTCCTTTTCTCCTCAATTTTACATTTTCTCTCGGAGAAGAGACGTCGCTATCTATTCCTGCTGTGTTGTTATTTTCATGGCAGGTTCTCGACTGAGCTTTAATCTATGATCTCCCTAAAAAAACATCCACAACAAAGACTCTGTACAGAGCATGGACGCGCGTATGGCGGTTGTATACAAATGCCGAGTCGTGTGCAAAGTGACGCTAGGGTGAAGAAGGGGAAGGAAAGGAGATAAAATGAAGAACGCGTGTACATACCGTTCGTTCGACATTATCACGATCACGTTAAAGACGTTGATGACGTCATAGGCGTAACGAAAAGTCACGCGTGGCGGGAGAATAAGTAATAAAGGTTGTTGTTTTTTTTTCTTAAAAACGGAAACAGCGAGTTGAAGGTGTTTCCTTTTCTTTTCTTATGTTCTATGCGCCAGAGTCTACAACGTGTTGGGACTACATGTTAATACGTGCGTAAAACGTGTGTCTAACGTTACAATTCGTTTAGCTGCAACAACTTACACCAACCCCTCTTACTTCATGCTTGGGTGTACTATTAAACGAGAATCCTATAACCAATGTTTCTTTCTTTTAAAACCCGAACATAGTATTCCCTATTAACTGTATGTCCAGTAGGAATCCAGTGTATGTACATCATGCGCGTGCTATCAAAAATGGATCATCGTAAATGTTTGGGTGGATGTGCTTTGTCTGGCTTTCTTAAGTCTAGCAGAGCATGCTTAAAATTGGGACTGTGTCTGTTAGTCTCTGGGCCATAGCAGTAGATCTAGCTGTCATTGCATGTGACCAGAACATCAAAAACTGTGGGATCTGAATTGTTTAGCTCGACCATCTCCCTGCTGTTAAAAAAACTTCTTTCTTTCGGATCTTCTTTGAGCATCCTTAGAACAAACTTCGCTCTAATCTTCCGCATCTTAAGTTCCTCGCTAATAATTTTGTATACAGTTTCCACACTGACATCAAACTGTGATCTAATTATCGCTATAAACACACAACCGTCCTTATCCATGAAATTCCTTATTTGGCCAATCAACTGTGCTGTCTTGACATCATACCTCACAAAACACCCTTCTTTCCTTGAATCTTTATTACAGTCAAAAATTAATGATTAATTAATGCAAGATGACCCAACAGCAGTGTGAAGCATTCCATGTATTTTGGTGGCACTTTTCTAAGTTTAAAACAAAATATTATTGTAAATCGTTCTTCTAAAGTGTCCTTACGTTCAGATTGTATTTTTAGAATTAACCAGCTCTGGCAATCAGTCTATAGTAGCGGGTATTACAATTCCTGCTGCACTGTTCATTTGAACCTGAAATCATGAAAATTGGTCCGTCATTTCATATAAGGTATATAGCAATAACATACTGAATGTTTTAGAGTCTGCAACAATTTCAAAAAGTCTCAAAACGCACCTCGTAAATATAAATATATATATATATATATTTATATATATATATATATATATATATATATATATATATATATATATATATATATTATTATTATTACGTCCATTAATCAGTTGGACGTTTTCCACAAAAGCTGTCTACGCTCCATATGTGGTCTTAGCCTCCGCGACAAGGTATAAAATGCCGAATTATTCACAAAATGCAAAATATCTGGCATTGAATTATTCCTTATTCAATCGCAATTGAGGTGGGCTGGTCATGTATTGAGGATGCCCGATGAGAGAATTCCAAAAATTGCGATGTACAGTCAATTTGAGGGTGGTAAAAGAATTGTCGGACGTCCTTGGCTTAGATACAAGGACAAGTTGAAGAGTAACTTGTCTGCAGTGAACATACCATACAGGAGTCTTGAAGATGAGGTGAATGACCGAAAAGGATGGAGATCAAGGTGTTTTGAAGGTCTCCAGAGGTTTCAATCTGAAAGCTTAAGGCAACTGAAAAGAAACAGGGTAAGAGCAAAACGACTAGCAGCCGCACCAATATCTGCAGCGTTAAATCCACATTCATGTTCTATTTGTGGCCTTGTCTGCAAGTCCCTTGCTGGACTAAAAAGTTATCACAGGCAAAAGCATAAATGAGTTTTAGAAATATGGGTTGTCCGAACCTCATACGTTGAAATCAATCGACTGGAGAGAGTCCATCATATATATATATATATATATATATATATATATATATATATATATATATATATATATATATCATATTTAAATATATATATCGCTACATTCAGCCACTCTGATGAGTCGTAGACGACGAAACACGTGTCAGTGGATAATTATAATTTAAAAATAATATATATGCCGCTCCCCATTAAGGGGGTACCAGATTGGTCAATGGGAAAATTATTCCCAACAAGCATTTAGGTAAAAATGCACTTTCGTATAAATACTTGAATTCATTCAAGAAAGTATAGCTAACAAAAACAAATAAAAATATCTACGTAAAAACGCGATACATTTAGTAGTCAGGCGATGCTGCCGCGTCATAGAGGTCTAGGCTTCTTATCATGGGGTCCCGATTTCGAGTCTCGCTAGATTCAGCCACTCTGATGAGTCGTAGATGACGAAACACGCGTCAGTGGATAATTATATTTTAAAAATAATATATATGCCGCTCCCCATTAAGGGGGTACCAGATTGGTCAATGGGAAAATTATTCCCAACAAGCATTTAGGTTAAAATGAAGATTCGTATAAATACTTGAATTCATTCAAGAAAGTATCGCTAACAAAAACAAATAAAACATATATATATATATATATATATATATATATATATATATATATATATGTATGTATATGGTAAAACCGGTAATTAATAAAAACCTAAAGAGAGTGCTCAATACTATTGCAGAGCAAATATGTTTTATATTTTTATTACCGTTTTATCTGTTTGGTTACATATGTTTCGGATGTTGGACCATATTTACGATCCAACAGCCTCGTCAGATCTTACAGAAACGGTTTTTAGTATTTGGAAGAAGTGTTTTAGAAGAAATACGAAAAAAAAAGAGGGTAGGAGATAATAAGGGGGAGGGAGACGGTTATCGACAATATTTCAGTTTTGAAGGTTAAAATACATTAGATTGTATTGTGTGTGGGGGGTAGCAGATTTAGGTAGGCGTGGGTGGAGATATATGGATATAGGGAGAGGGTGGAGAGAGAATGGTAAAGAAAAAGGACAGGGGGTAAGGAAAGGAGGGGAAGGAGTTTCAATTTTTAGGTTTTAAATTTTGACTCCTTTTTGCTTGTTCAGCAAGGTATATTAAGTAGATGAGAGAGAGCGAGAGAGAGAGAGAGAGAGAGAGAGGGAGGGAGAGAGAGAGGAAAAGGATTAGTGTAGGTGTCATGTTTGTGACAAGTACAGGGTTCCATTTAAAATTTTCGTAGTCGCTATAAGTCGACTTGTTCATTTCAGTTGACAATGAGTTATCTTTAGGTAGTTAAGGTTAATACATACGCTAACGCACGCGCAAATACGCATACATACATACACATACATACGTACATCTCTACACATCCATATACAGACACATACGCACATACACATATATATAAACAATGTATATGTAAACAATGTATATGTAGACACACTTGCATCTATATTCATACATACACACACATACACACAACTCTTACACCCATATGCATACTCACATATATACATAGACACATACACATATATATATACACCTACCTATATACATATACGATATATAAGATATAGATCTCCAGTAAGAAGTAGATGTACATATACATAGATACATACATACATACATACATATATACACACGCATGCACTCATATACACGTATATACAATTACATAAATATACACATTTATAAAAATATAAATATACAGACATATATAGACACACACACAAAAATATATACATATACACAGACATGTGTATATTTATACCAAGTAAATAAAGTAAAGTTAGGAAAATAAATAATAATAAATAAATAAGTAAATACATGGGTGTAGTTAATAATGCGAGGTTAGGTAGACACATCGTTAAGTTCATATATATATATATATATATGGGGTGGGCTCCTAACATCGTGCTTTGGGCAGTTGTTATGTTTAACTTTATTTTCACTGTTAAATGTATTGTGGACACAGGCATATACATACATACATACATACAAACACATGCATATAAACTCAGATATAGCTATACCTGTATAAATACGTTCAGCCACGCATACCTATCGATACACACATATATACAAACATTAACACCCAGATGTACGTAAACACATATATGTGCATATAGATATAGATATACCAATATACATTCATGTATATACACACGGCCCATAAGCACATACATTCATACACGTGCACATAGAAACATTGATACCTCGATTTTTTTTTTAATTCTTATATTTGTTATCCATTTCTACATTCTACGATGTGACAAGCAACAAATAAAGTTGTTCCGAACTCGTGTCTGAGGAGTCGGCTAATTTCAGTTAATGTTTGTAGAGGTGATATCTACCGCCTGCATACCAGCAGTAACTATTTTAGTTGTATGATGCGTCGCTTGTCACATCGTAGAAAGTAGAATTGAATAAAAATATAAGAATTTAAAAAAATCGAGGCATAGCCAATCGATTGCGCCGTGGCCCATATGGTTAGGTCGTCAGTATTGTACACTTCATGAGTGCGACGACCTGGGTTCGCGCCTATGTCGGAGCACGTCACTGATGAGATGCAGTACATCGAAACCCACTTTGGGTCTGGCGTTGTCCGTTGTCGATGCAATTGCTCGATTCTATCTAATTCTGGGTTCTATCTTTCTCGTGAAAGGTGTATGTGAACGGGTATTTATATATATGTATTGGCCTTTTTTTTTTCTTTTTGGAGTCGAGAGGTTCCAGGTCGCCTTATGATGTCTCTTTGACTGAAACAGATGGCTATTTGTAGCGACCATATGTAACTGTTTACCCCAAATAATAATATATATATATATTTGTAGTCATCGACACCTATATATATATATATATATATATATATATATATATATATATACAAGATATATATATATATACAAGATATATATATATATATATTTATACAATATATATATATATATCTTGATGAGCTGTGAAAAAGTACTGTATGTGGAACATATATATATATATATATATATATATATTTATATATATTTATATATATATATATATATATATATATATATATATATATATATGAACATGGCATGGTCGCAGTTCCCGTCAGATCAATCTAAGCCGGTTGTTTTTATGAGATGTCGCACGAATGTACTTTATGTGCCTGGCAGTGTTCTTAGATAGGTTTTCTATCGGAATGTCTTCAATAAGAATCGATAATCGATAATCAAAATAATTCTTTGAAAGAAGGAACGGACGGTTTTGACTTATACACAGCATTTGAGATTTTCTATTGCCGCACAAGCTGAGAGGCTGGACATATAAAATCAACAGTAGGTTCTTTGATATGGCAGGGTCGTTCGAAATGAATGTTTCTGTTTCAAGCACAACCGCATAATCATACTTGAATTTTTCATTTGAAACATAAATTCAAGCCATTATCACTACACAAGTAGTCAGGCAAGGTACATGAAATAGAAAGTAGGTTCTTTAATATGAGAGGGGCGCGTCCGAAATGAATGTTTCTGTTTAGAGCACAATTGAAGCATGATATTTGTCGTTTTTATGCTAAGCTTTATTTCAAGCCATTATATTAAAAAAATAAAAATTTATACACCAACAGTAGGTTCTCTACAGTGCAACGTAGACTGACTACAATGTATTGTGGACTAATTCATTGCACATGGGTCCGCAACTAAAGAAGGTAATCAATCGATTTGATTGGGAACATAGCCGATTTTATTGATATCGATGACAATAAAAATATGAGAGGGTGAAACATTCGTTCATAAACATTCAATCCCTGGAAACGTGGGGTCTCCTTGGTAGTATATATATATATATATATATATATATATATATATATATATATATATATACATATATATATATATATATATATATGGTAAAACTGGTAATTAGTAAAAACCTGAAGACAGTGCTCAATACTATTGCAGAGCTAATATGTGTTTTAATTTTTTTATTACCGTTTTATCTTTTTGGTTACATATGTTTCAGATGTTGGACCATGTTTACGATCTGACAGCCTCGTCAAACCTTATAGAAGTGGTTGTTATTAGCTATATATATATATATATATATATATATATATATATATATATATATATATATATATATATATATATATATATATATATATATCTTCCAGTTACGCGATTCCTTTGGAACTTACCTGTTGGATTGGAAGTTTTTAATTTGACCGTGTTTGGATTTTACCATTCTTGAATTTTTTACCTATCACCGGACTATCCATTCATGTGAAATCTTTTTATCATTTTTCTTTTACCTCCTATTCCCCTTACCTCACCCTTTATTTAACCAAGTAAGATCTGCGACTTACTTATGGTTTCATTAAATACTTTTACATGCAAAATCTGATCCCGCATTTTGCTAATTCCTGCCCTTTTATGAGAAGGAGAGTATTTCTTCGAAACTCCGCGGATTAAGGACTATCCACTTATCTTGTGCTTCCTTTTAAAAATTAGATAAGTTTTAAACTCTTTTTCAAGATGTTTTTTAACATGTTTTATTAATCATATATATATATGTATATATGTATATATATATATATATATATATATATATATATATATATATATATATATATATATAGTCATTTGAGTTGTCTTGCACTCTTCGAATAATGGTGATTTTCCCCCCTTGAGACTGGCGTCTTCTAATAATTACGTATTTAAAAGGTCGAATCTGAACGGTATGAAGCGTGTTTGCAAATAATCGCCAGATCTATTTCTTTAGAAACACAATATTGCCCCATGAGAAACGAACAAACAAAATACATTGCCAAAATGAAAAGAATAAAGAAACAAAAAAAGTGTGTAGACGATTTTTTTATATATATATAATCAATAAATGATGTTGGCAATAGGAAAACAATATCTGCGGCCATTTCGCGCTTGGACTTCTTTCATTGTTCCTTCTGGCCATGTGACAAGAATATTTTGATTATATATCTACGGCCATGGGCTTTTTACACTTGAAGTGGACACTGCTTGCCTCGCTGAGTAGACGTTTCGTCCAGGACAGATTGATTGCAGTTTTAGTTTGGACCTTCCTCGGGGCAAGTAATTGAAATACGCGGAGCGGATCTATAAGTTTAGTCAACAGTACACAGTGCCCGGTTTACCTTGCAGCTAACTTCATCCCGGCGCAAACTCTTTGCAGCCAACGGAACGTCTTTTAGTAGGTACACTTGTTTAGGATACAAATTGGTGTTTGCTCACGTAAAGCCAAGCAAATGATCAGTATCTGTGTCGACTGATAAACAAAGCACGGTCAGCGCTGGTTGAGTGTTATTGAAGCCGCGTCGCCCATGGCAGCCTCCCTCTGGCTATGCATATTATTGCAATCACGTGCATATTTGTTATGGCGGATATACATCAAGTAAAGCATTGAGAAGTCGACTGTAATGCCATAAGCAAACGACAGAAGAACTACACTGATTACAAATAGGATTCGGCTAACTACTTGAGCGCTCTTAGTGGTCTTATAAACTCTATACGAACCGCCTGCAAGTGATGGTAGCTAAGCAGTTAACGACACACTGGCAATCCGGGTGTTCTCAAGTTCGAATCCAGTTAATTCCATAGAAACAATTTTACTTACGGATTATGTACAAGTTTTTACATGAAACTAGTATGCTGAAAGCGAATATCGAAGCAGAAGGCAGAAAGAAAGACAAACTCATGTAGTCTATCTACAGAAGCTTAATTTTGCAGAATTATGTACAAGTTTTTACAATTATCACTCATTTTCTGCAAGTTCTTTTCACAGTCTCAAATCTCTTCACAGACAGCGACAGACGGTTGGATGAGGAAGGTGGCCATAAGCGTAGAGATACAAAGAAATGCAATCCCAGAATTCCTTTTCTAGATCGACCTCTTTTTCGGTCGGACGACATGGGGTAAGCACGCGTGTTTCTATCTCTTCGTGAACGAGAGGGGGCACCCCTTTTCCATCAGCACTAGTTAGGACTATCTATGTAGCTAGCTCAGTCTAATAATTTTTAAAGTTTAAGTATTAATTGCTTTTGATCCTTTTTGTAAAACATTGTAAAATATTGTAATATATTTATGCATAGAAATAAAATAGTTCAGATTTCTCATGAATATTACGATTGTGTTGTGTTGTGTGTTTTATTGAGTCTGTCATGAATGTTTCCATCAAATAACGAAGTAGTTCTGAGGACGAAGAAAGAAAATTCCAACCAGAATGCCACCAGGGTGAAGAGGTCATCTTGAGAGAATAAAGGAGCCACACCCACATCCAACATCTCAGGTATGATTTTTTTCTTTTTACAAAAACCATAATTTCTGGCCATCTTCACATCTTCCCGAGACCGTTTCTAAGACAAGTATTGTAACATGTAAAGCCAGTCACACGCCAGTGACCGGCTGATCGTGTTGTAAATGATTATTATTTTTTTTTTCAGATATTTTACAGATAATATGTTGGAAATTTAATTATGAATAAATACAACATTGAACAACGTACGCAAGTTGTGAAATTGTTTTACCAACATCAGAAGTAAATTGTTTTGATTCAAAGAACTTATCGACCGCATTTTCATGTAAGAGATAGCGCAAGTCGCAACACAATTCGAAAAAAGAAAACAGTTTATGTTAACAAACCCAAGCAAAACATTAGGAACGAAATAAGAGAGTTAAATCGAAATCCAGATATTCTGCAATTAGCACTTTTTTAAAATTTATTTTACTTCAGTAAGTATTAAAAGATCAAGGGGCTCCCTCCTGGAGCTAACACTTGATTCTGTTATGATTTAAATTTATATCCGAGGGCTCTTTTAAGAATAGATGCTGTTCCCTTTATGGCTGCTATTTGTATTTCGTTACAGCTTGGTCTTCCAGGGATTGCTTCTAAGTATTTCTGAAGATTCTTTTTTATTAACCCAGTTGCTCCTATCACAACCGGTATAATGTTTTTTTTCTTTCAGAGACCATGTCGTTTGTAGAACATTTTTTAGGTCCTGATATTTTGTTATTTTTTCCTGTTCAGCTCTGTTAAGGCCAAAATCATTTGGGACTGTAACATCGATAATGAGCGCAGTTCTTTCAGGCTTGTTCCATATTACAATATCTGGCTTGATGGCCTTTGGTGTTTATTTTGAAGCCGACTTCAAAGATGTGAGCGGGCATGATGTGGCTCTTACGTGAAACTACACAAAAGATCATAACCGTGACCAGAAACGTTGTTTTCATAACTCTGGGCATGTCCCTGTTTTTCGTGGCAATCTAGCGATGCATTTTGAAGGTGCTGGCAATGATCCTGTTGTTATAACTTTGATTGGTAGAGAGCATGAGTTGTACATCGACGCATCTCCGATCTCGCTCGTTGAAAATTGTGTCACTTTAAGACATGATAGAAGCCTCCTATCGCTTTTGGGATTTGTACACACTTGGTAAACTAGTAGATGGACTCCATTAAAAAAAAGAAAATCGTTTTTCATCAAACGGAAATGGAATTCTGTCGTCTTTTCTAGGGCAACAGTTTTATTTTTCCATTATCTATATCCCTTTCAGTTCTCTGGCTAGTTCTGTGTATTTGCTCCGTTTTTCCTTTTCTTTGATATTCACCCTGTGGTCAGTTGAAACAACAAAGTTCACGCTTTGGCAGGACTTTTCTCTCTTGTTAATTATTCCGACATCCGGTCTTCTTGCTTGGATGGGTTTATCCGTTTGCATGTGCATGTCCCATAGGATTTTGGGATTTTTGTTTTCAATTACTGTTGCTGGCTTATGCTTATACTATTTGTCTGTGCGTTCGAGATGCAGTTGTTTGAAAAATTCTCAGTGTACTGCCCTTCCCACTTAGTCGTTCCTGTTCTTGTATTCCTTTTGGGCCCGTTTGCTACATTCCCTTAATATATGGTTTATCGTTTCGTCTCTTTGTCCACAAAGTCTGCATTTGCTGTTTTCTTGTGTTCGTTATTATTATTATTATTATTATTATTATTATTATTATTGCTGTTGTTATTATTATTATTATTATTAGTAGTAGTAGTAGTAGTAGTAGTAGTAGTAGTAGTAGTATTAGTAGTAGCAGTAGTATAACAACAACAACAACAATAAGGTGATTCCCGTTGTAATTGGAACGCTTGGAAACCATAACAAAAAGCCACCATAAATGGCTTAATCAGATTAACAAGACAATTTTTTTCCAATTTTGCAAAAGGCTTGCTTGTTAGGAATAGCGATAGTCTTAATACAACTAAAATGTCTAAACTTAAAAGAAATGACATGGTATTCAAGAAAACCACTTCAACTTAAAACATCCAAATGTCGAGGCTACTATGAAATAATAATAATAATAATAATAATAATAATAATAATAATAATAATAATAATAATAATACCTTGGTATGAATCGTCAGAATATTGCGGAAATCGTGCTGGAAGAGAAAAGACGCTGATAGCTTATGATTATTTGTTATGATCTATCTATCAGCATAAAAATTGACAATAACAATAGCTAGACATAAAATGTAACAACCAAAAATATTGATAATAATAATAATAAGAAGAAGAAGAAGAAGAAGAAGAAGAAAAAAAGAAGAAGAAGAAGAAGAAGAAGAAAAAGAAGGCGAATGAATAGAAGAACTATTGCTTACTTCTAAGCAAGTACTGTGCACGTGCCGAAGTATCACCAAAGGCCATATAGTTTGTAAGAGATTGGTTATGCCCGTTTGGCAAACGTTGTTTGGTCAATAAATGTTTATTGAAGCTCGAGGGGAAGATTTTCTTTTGGAAAAGATTTTGCCGTAAGCCATGGCCGCAGAATCTCATCGTTCGGCTTTCAAACCAGTTGAAAGCAAGCGAATTAGAATCGGTCGCATTATTCACCCCACAGAGAGATACCATTCACGTTGAACACTTGTAGCGACGATTAAAATCGGGACTTGAGTAGCGCCAACTTTGCCTGGCAGTTATCGAGAAACAAAAACTAGGAATCCACGAAGCCAGGTTCGAACCCAGTCGCATCTTTTACCCTTCCCATTTGTACTATTCATGGTGGAAAATATATCTTATCTCATTCTTCATCTGATCATCAGACGATTATGTTCAAGAAATGAGTAATCAATTATTGTTTTAGGAATCAATAAATTAATATGAACTCGTCGTACTAACACATCTGTAAAAATATTCTCTTTATTCTCATGTGTAACTTATAGCAAACGAAATTTCCCTGAATACTTTTTCCCAGAACTTTCACTCTGTGTAAAACGTTACCACAGGGTTGCTTCTCTAAGAGTCTAGAATATGGTTATCTTTCAATAAGACCCCAATAAACATTTGACATAAACTGCCGTCATAAATGATTAAAATTTATTCATCTCATTTATTACTTCCAATCCACTTATAATATTCTTCACCATTCACCTGTAAATCTATGGATCGCTGTATCCTTATCCTTGATTGGCTTTTAGCCTTGACAAATTGTGTCTCGTTAGTTAACAAATAAAATGTTCTTAAAATAAACACACTTAATCGCAGCTCATTGCAATTTCTAAAATGAAATAATTTCATGTTTATCTATAAAGCACTAATAATAATAATAATAATAATAATGATAAGAATACTACTACTACTACTACTACTACTACTAATAATAATAATAATAATAATAATAATAATAAAAGTTCCTATTTACTTGCATCCCCACGAGGGCACAGTTAGACGCAAGGTCGGTTTTTAATGTTGGGGAAATCCAGCCCCCCCCCCAAAAAAAAATATGGGGGACTCTGGATAGGAACAAAAAATAAAAATTGTCTGAGACATAAAGGATTTCTCCTGCACTGATCGAGGACAGAAAAGATGAAATGCAGTATTAGAATAGATACTACACTGTGATCTTGGCCCGAATGCCAGATTCTGTTTATTAAAAAAAAAAAAAAAAATTACATAAGTTTTACATGAAAATGTTTTTAAAAAAAAACTTTTTAAATTTTGCGTAAAGTCAAAAAAGGTATTGGGGAAAAAGGGGGTGTTATAGTTAGTCTATTTCTTAAAATAGTTGTATTTGATACAATATCACAATTACTCTATCGATCTAAACTATTTATATCACCCCCGATAACATGATAATATATACAGGTATTTAAAAAATTTGTATTTTTTTTAAAAATAATATTGCTGTTGCAATGTCGTTCACTCTTGTCAGTTCAGTTCGGGTTTTCCCTGGCCGGTCCAGCATCCCGTAGCATAGCTTCTGATGCATGATATTTTCATCACAATCGCATAAGATGGTTAACTAATCACGATTCGAATGTCGAAAACTTACTCCGCCTCAGCGAAGTCCTCCTTATTGCGTCCTCAGCTGGCCTACGATATGCTTTTTGCCATCTGAGTAAAAAGATGGCGAGGAAGAACATATCACTAATTAATTTATTCTGTGGCGGACGAACTGCGTTGTTTGGATTCCTATGATATTGTCCCATTGACTACTGTAGAACCCTTAACCTCGAGTGGCCTCTAGGCCTTAAGAAGTGGAGACTCGTATGTAAAAAACAACAACAACAAAAAATCCATCGAGAACGTCGCTGCAACAAGCAAAAATCCAGATTGAGCTGCTGTCACCAAACAGCAATTTGCACATGGTAATGATGCAGGTGGATGATTGGTTATTGCAGGTCAATATATAGAAATCCGAATATTCGAATGTTGGCATTAGTTAACGCGCTATATTTGTAGTCAGAATTATTTCTAGAAATACACCGGGAATTTAAGGGAGAGACTACAAGAAGGTTGTCGACATCCTAAGTTAAAAGTGATTTTTTGTGACACGAACTGGATTCAAACTTGGGACACCCAGGTCCTTAGTCCGTGTCGTTAACCACTTAACCACCGTCATTTCTCTCCTAAACCAATGATTAATACAAACTTATTCCAACGTAGCCAGCTTATTTCGCAGTTTAAGAAGCGGGGGTTCTCTATTATTTTTTTATTTTATTTTTTACAAAAAGCAATGTCTTTTAAAATGTATTGATAGATTTTTATTGCTTATCTCAATGACCATAATATTCGAAATCTTCAGAAAAATTTAAAGTTTATTAAATCGTATATGAGGAACATATCGTGGCTACCGAAAGAAGAAGGCCACTAAACTGAAGAATCACGTGACGCGTGATATAGCGGGATCTAGGCAACGGAGATTTCATTACCATCGTAATATTTTACATGGACAATTTTATCCCAAGCATGGAACATGTTTGATATTATGGAGTTATTTTTATTTTTCAATAAAGAGTTGTAAAATATTTTTTCAATGTATTTAATTAAAATTTGGAATAATTTCATGACCTTATTTGATTTCATGACCTTATTTGATTTTATTATTTTATTTACTTTTTTAATTTGTAAAACAAATAATTTTTATATAATATGCCCGGTCGTAAAATACGCTTAAGGATGATATTTTAATTTACGCAGACTTCGTATTTATTATTAAAGCGTCAATTATTTCATATTATATCGTACCCAATATAATATATAGTCCTGATTTCAAAAGTAAAAAAAAAAAAATAATATTTGAGTGCTATATGCTAGAATCGAAACCGAAACTAAAGCTTCACAAAACATAGTTTCAAAGAATGCAGTTTATTTGTGACCAATATAGTTACTGTGGAAAGAAGTGTGCATTTTATTTAAGACTAGCAGGGGTGCCCGGCGTTGCTCGGGTGTTTGGAGGTGTATGCTGTGCAAAAAAAGCAAAAAAACAAAAAAAAAGGTTAATTTTTTAAAACTTTGACCCCTATTATGACCCCTTTAAAATTTATAGTTTCGGGCTCAAATCACTTTATTAAGTTAGATCCAGGTTCAAGGAACCTATATCTAAAATTTCAAGTGTCTAGACCCAAAATTGTCGGAGGAGTTTGGTAGAGTTCTTAAAGAACAAATCGTTGAAATTTGACCCCTTAACAGCCAAATTTCTGGCTGACACCCGTCACATCGATTTTCCCAAATCTCAGTACCCGGTATTTCAAATTTCGAGTCTATAGACTAAAAATTGACAGAGTTATTGCGTAGGGAAATGTACACAGACAGACAGACAGACAGACAGACAGATAGACACACAGACAGACAGACACGTTAACTTTTATAGATATATAGATATATCATATTATATTGTATCTAATATATAGTCTTGTTTTCAAAAGTAGAAAGAAAAATAATAAGATTGGAATGCCATTAGCTAGAATCGAAACTGCAACCGAAACACAAAAAAAAACAGTTTCATGATTGAAACTTTGTCTACAAGTGAAGAAAAGACTGCAGTTTATTTGTACTCAATATAGTTAAACTGTGTGAATTTTATTAAATACGAGTTGGTCTTTATGACAGTAATGGTTTTGATAGACAAGATGCAAGCAAGAGCGGTCGGACGGTTCACAGACTTTTATGGTTGTATGGATTTCCAGTTTGTTTTTACAATAGAGCGAATATAATGGAAACAAATATATAACGAATAAATGTTACCAAAGGCAAAAAAAAAAGCTACTTTTCTACCTAATATCTTAAGTGAAACGAACCAGATTCGAACCTGAAACACTCAGGTCGTCAGTAGGTGTCGTTAACCACTGAACCACCGTCACCTCGTGGATAAATCAATGAATGGCATAAACTTAGTTTAAGCAGCGGAAGAGCAACGTCTTTGAAAATGTATCCATAGATTTTTGTTTTTGATATCGCTTACGTTTTTGAAGCATTTCTCAGGCAGGAAGTTGTCAAGATGCTTTAAATAGAAGTAGTTGGTAGGTGATAGGTTTGGAGAGTATGGCGGACGAGACAGAGTTTCGTAGCTCAATTCGTTCAACTTCTTCAGGGTCGTTTAGCAACGTGCGGTTAAGCATTGCCGTGGAGAAGAATTGGGCATTTTCTGTTGACTAATGCTGGGTGTTGTTGTTGAAGTTTCTGATGCATTTAATCCATTTGTTGACAGCACTTCTCCTCCGTAATGTTTTTTCCCATCTTCGATTCTACGTTCTGAAAAAAAAAACATGACAATGATATTAGAAACCTTTGTCATATACGATTTAATAAAACTCGAAATTTCTAAACGTGTCCGGGCAATATACTTACTACGTATACGTAATTTGAATATTAATTTACAAAGTGCATCTAATTAATTAACCATTCGTTATTAGGTGTTTTCAACTTCAATGACTCTTTTTATTTATATTTTTTTTTTTTTGTACAAATTTATATTGACACATCTGGAAGGAAAATTAGCACGCTGGTTGAGAAATGTTCTTCCGTCTATTTTAATGTCAACTTATATGTACAGTCTATCATCCAGGAGAATAAAGTAATCAACTAATAACACACGGACAAACACAACTAACCAAATACCAGTCTTAAGTGCTACATGAAAAGAAATTGAAATCTTAGGAAGATTTTTAACATTCCACGTACGTCCAAGGATTGAATACTGTTGCCATATCTGGGCAGGAGCTGCTAAAAACAGCCTATCCTGCCTTGACAGAGTACAAAATAGACTTCGTGGCTTAGTGGGGGATGCCCTTTTCTCTACCCTGCAACCTCTCTCCCACAGAAGAGACGTTGCGAAACTATCCTTGTTTTATCGTTATTTCCATGGCAGGTGCTCGCCTGAACTCCAATCTCTGGTCCCCCCTCGCCAATCTTTCACGAAAAACACCCGTCTAGCTGAATCCACTGTGAAAAATTTCCCCCACTCTATATCTGTGCCTAAATCAAAACGTGGATTCCATGAACAAAGCTTCTTTCTTAGAACTGCACGCCTGTGGAACTCTGTTCCGTCTGCCTGCTTCCCACCGGACTACAACTTGGATGTCTTCAAGTCCAATGTTAACAAATCCCTAATGAACCGCCCCCTTAAGTAAAAACTTCAACAAATCTCCTCACTAACGTAATGTACTTGCAATAACCCTTATCCCTGAGTGGCTTCCGGGCCTTGATAAGTGGTGATCACTGTGTAAAAAAAAACAAAAAAAAAACGTATGATAGGACCAACTGGACTCATGAAAAAGAATTTCAAAAGCTACCTGGCAAATATAACCGGTGGACCAAGCGCAAGAGAGATTCAAACAATTGCACGTATATTGGCAGTCAGAATTTTAAAAAAGATCTCTCGGTTGGAATATCTGAGTTAGCGGGTGAATGCTTGCAGCCGATGGGATGCTTCATCCCCAGCTTGAACGAACTGATGAGGAAAAAAATATGATCTGTTAGTATCCTTTGCTATTCAACCCGCATTATTATTATTATTATTATTATTATTATTATTATTATTATTATTATTATTATTATTATTATTGGTTCACATGGAGCTTTCACACAGGTCATAATAGGTTTGATTAAAAACCTGTGGTGTTTCCTGAAAGCTGAGTAACATTCTCCACATTCTTCGATAGTATTTGCACATAAATTTGCGTTATCGCAAAAGCCACTCACCATTGATTTCTCGCTGGCAGCGGCCATTGGTCTGTACTGGAATTTGAGTGGCACGAAGCCTCCCCAAGGTCCCAGTTCTCTTCCCGCTTGTCGACCAGAACTCTGGTCAGCGCTCTCTCTTCAGTCTTTCCCTCCTCCTTGTCCCTTCTCGGCTCTTTGGTTTCACATTTTTAGGGGGGGGGCGGAGATGATGCATGATGGGGATGTAGAACTTGTTGATATGCAGCTTCAGTGTTCTTCATTCCCTGTAACTCTTCTTCATGTTTTGCCTCTGCAGCAGTTTGTCTGGCTCACGCACGTGGTTCATGTGTATTATTCTCCGCATTCAAGGGTTTTTCGTAATATTTCAGCTGTTTCCATTATCGTTAATCGTTGTATCTTTGCAGCCATTCCTATGGTCCCAATGTCTCCCATCCTTTTTTCAAAGTTTTTTGGGGTTGTTTCATTGTTATTTACTCTTTTTCCTTTTCTTTTTTTTTCTTTTTTTTTTTAATTTTTTTTTTTTTGTAAAATTGTACGCTATAAACGAAGCCTCATTCCGAAACACATCACAGCTGAGAAAGAAAAAAAATTCTTCCCACTCCCGAAAATTATTTGTTTACGAATCTAAATTCCACCGTAATGCATTTTGGTTCACTCATTTAAAAAAAAAAAATGAATTACCTTAGCCAATTACGAATCAAGTTATACGATTTTCAAATTACTTACTTAAATTTGGTTTTCTGGTATGTTTCTGACTGTTTTGTTTTTTAGTTAATATCATGAAGTTGACGTTTACATCGGGCAACGAAAAACTAAGAGTTAAAGTTTATATATATATAAGCTGCATTAATATACAAGAGGGATTTCAATAAGTTCCTAGACTTTTTTCGTATGAATATTTCCTTGATAGTACGCCCATGAAATTCTAGTTCCCTTCGAAGTAATCTCCTCCGGCTGTAATGCACTTGTTGTATCGTTCTAGCAACTTCTGGAAGGCTCCAAGCAAGTCATCTTGTGTGAGCATGTCAATGACTCTCGTTAAAGCCTCTTTCGTCTCCTCAATTGTCTCATCCCGACAGCCTCTAAGGTTTTCCTTGACCTTAGGAAACAACCAAAAGTCACAGGGCGTAAGGACTGACTATAGGGAGACCGAGGAAACATCTTCATGCCCATTATGGCCAAATAGTTTGTGACAAGAATGGAGTTGTGGACTGGCGCATTGTCCTGGTGGAAATGCCACTGGTCCGATTTGAAAAGTGCTAACCTCTTCCGACGGAATCTCTTCCTGAACTCCTTTAAAATCTCAACATTCTTTGTGGACTATCTGTCCAATGGAACCCAATGCATATAGATCATGATCGTGCTGTCAAAAGAGGGGGGGGGCATAAGTTTCTGGTTGTATATGCTCTGTCTGGCCTTCTTGAGTCTGGGAGAGCCAGTATGCTCCCACTGGGAAATCTGTCTCTTGGTCTCTGGGTCATAGCAGTAGATCCAGCCTTCATTGCAGGTTACCAGAGCAAGAAAAACTACAGGACCTGAATTGATCATCTCGACCATCTCGCTGCTGTTATACTGAATCATCTAAGAGTCTACAACAATTTTAAATGACTGTACAAAAATGGTCTGGAAACTTATTTAAGATACCCCCGGGCAACGCCGGTTAACGAGTAAGCTAGTAGTATAATAAAAAAGAGGTATTTATGTAATTTAGCTGAACCTCTCTTATGAATGGAAACTCTTTCTTTTATTACAGGTCTGAAACTTTATTTTCTGTCCTGTACACTCTTTCAGTATAAGTGGAAATATCGAATAGTATAATCCGTGATGTTTCTATTTGAAATCAACCAATCACATTACGACAATATTCTCTGTCGTTAAGATTTAATTTCTCTTCTCGAATCCATTTTATGCATTTTATGATTTGGGTAATTCTGGGTGCATTTTCACAATATGGATATCAGCGGAACAACAAAATCTGAAATGGAATTTTAACCGGAAATGATATTCGCCTTTCGCATACAAATGTGGCGCGATGAGAGAAAAATATTGCATCGAATATTCGCTTACGACTTGTTTCTAGTAGAATGAAATTCATTCAGCGAATACATTTATTTTTTTTATTTTTTTCTGTTTTGTAGTTTTGTATTTTATTTTTTATTTACTTCAAAAGCGTAGCGTAATGGAGTCTTATCTAAAACGAAATATGAATATCACAATTATTGGCGATCGTTATGAATAGGAAAATGAAGTCCTGGGAACGTTCTACAAAACAGGAACCACGTACAAGTATATCGAAAGACACACGCACCAATAAAACAGAATAGTATTGCAACACATATGTAAACAACCAAATAATGAACATGGCGGTGCAAATTTACTTCTACATAATTTCTACATTATCGATTTCTTATATTCTAATATGGCAGAAAGACTACATTTACGAAAAGAAAATAATGTAACGCATGCTGAATGGAATTACCTAGAAATGAAGAAGGGAAATCTCATTATTTACATAAACAATATCAACAATCAAAGAGAGCTCTATTCGTTTAAACGAACAGTTTCTGATTCCATCTAATGATAGCTGTTAATTTTAATTCTCACAATGCTCCGACAACGGAAGAATACGGGCGAGCGAGCACACACTCACATACACATAAATATATATATATATATATATATATATGTGTGTGTGTGTGTGTGTGTGTGTGTGTGTGTGTGTGTGTGTTTATGAATTCTTCTGCTTTATTATCTTCCTTTTCATATTCTCCAATCTCCGAATGGTTTTCTTTGTGTTTTTCAAAATTGTACGAGTCGGATCCATAGCGAGCGCTTTAGACAGAGATACCTCTATCATCCTCAGGCAAGTTGTGTTAGGTGGGCGGGCTTTTTTTTATATTTGGATCCAACTTACACAATTTTGTAAAAACAAAAACACAAAGAAAACGAATCGGAGACTGGAGACGATAAAAAGGAAGATAATATATATATATATATATATATATATATATATATATATATATATATATATATATATATATATATATACTAGCTGTACCCGGCCACGCGTTACTGTGGCTCAGTTTGTTAAAATGGGACACATGTGAAAGTAGAGAAAAGTTTGATTCTTTTTTTCAAGAGACTGTACAAATTATTTATTTTTTTTTAACAGATGTTAAGAAAATAAACAGAAAAATACTTCCATCATTAATTATGCAAAAAATAAATAAAATGTTGATTTAGTGTTTCAATATGCTTATAAATTACGATAAAACTTGCTGAGTATGCACTGTTTTACGGTTGTTGTAAAAATGGAACGGAAACTTAAATTTCGCTTCGTTTTAATCTTTCTTAATTTTTTAATTGTGCCCCCCAAACGAATATAATCAAAAAAGTAACATTCAACAATCGTAATTTATGTATATAAAACACAAAATATTTATTAAAAAAAAATTAAATAAAAAAGTTAATAAAGAAAGGGAAATAATTCCATTTTTAAACGAAAAAGTCAGTTTGGTATATCTTTTTGTTATTTTTTCCATAAGTCCAGCTTACCATTCACATTGGAAATGTCGACATTTATAGGTTGTCGGGTACGTTTACAATGAATAAACACTCCAATCTAGTAGATGTATCAGAATTTTTGTAGGAATTTTTTACACCCCTATCATGAAACTGCGAATAAAATGTAAAAATCTCGTAATTTCTCTTTTAAAAGTGGGTTGTTTATTTTTTTTTTTGATTATACTTCCAAAATAAACTATTAAAGTTGTTTTAAAGTAATAGAAATATTTTTTTAAACAGTAATGAATTTTACGAACTCAATATTTTTCAATTTTTAAACTTTAAAAATCTATAAAAAATTTTCTGTTGATTCTATTTTTACGATATTTTCAGGGTCAATGTGAAATTTTATGCTCTTTCCAATAAACCGAATATAATATTTTAGACAAACGTTTTTTTTTTTAATTCACGCCCGCCCCCCATTTTCAAGTGTCTAGTAAAAAGTAAATAATTAATTTACACACCAGAGTTTTATATATCACAAATTGAAGAGAAAAGGTCAATAAGTAATATATTCAAATTTAAAACAAAAAAGTAGTGTTTTTTTTTTTAGAAATTTACCTGTAAAGTTCGAAGTTTAAAACCTTTTTCTTTTGTTTTTTTATGAAACCTTGATCCTTGCTCCTTTAATTGAAAAAGAAATTAGGGCTGGAATTACATTTTTCGAGTAGTTATAAGCTTGGAAAGACAGGGGGTAGAATAATTCGCGCCTCTCATTTTTAAATGACTATTAAAAAGTAAATAAATTATAAATTGAAGGGAAAAGGTCAATAAATAATATATTCAAATTTAAAACAAAAAAGTAGTGTTTTTTTAGAAATTTACCTGTAAAGTTCGAAGTTAAAACCTTTTTTTTTTAAACATGTTTTTTTTTGTTTATTTTTAATGAAACCTTGGTCCTTGCTCCTTTAATTGGAAAAAAAATTAGGGCTTGAGTTACATTTTTCGAGAAGTTATAAGCTTGGAAAAACGGGGTGGAATTATTCACTATTTTCCTGAAATTTCTTACACACCTACCAATCTACCCATGTTAAGAACGGCTTTCGGAATAGACACCCTTAACCTTACCAGAATACCTGAAAAGCTATAAAAGCTGACGTGTCGAATGTGAACGATGAGTTGGACGTAATGTAAAAATGTACCGAATTTAAAAGGGAACGAAATTCAAATTTCCGTTCCATTTTTACAACCGTAAAGCAGAGCATTCTATGCAAATTTTACCTAACTTACTGTATTAATGCTATTTTTTTAAGCAAGAAACAAAAAAGGTAAATATCCAGATACGCTACTACAGAACACCGACCACTCTAATCTGTTTTTTTATAGGTAATTGAGGTCGCTGACAACGAATCTGATAGTCAAACTTGGGCAAATTTACCGTTTGCATGGTATTTACCCCTGAACCCACGAACTTCTTTCCACCATTTTACAGCATCCGTTTATGCTACGTGCATGCACGCTGTAGCATAAACGACGGCTTCACCAAGCAAACTACGTTGGGGGGAGGGTATTTTTTTTCCAGGACATAGAATTTTCGAATTTTCAAAAATACATTATAGTGCTTTTTAGGTGGAAAATTTAAAATTAGCTGAAAAAGAAATAAAATAAGAAAAGGAGAGCACACTAGTTGGAGGGGGGGGTAATTTATCTGTTTTTTTTTTTACCTGGAACATAGAATTTTCAAATTTTCCGTAAGTAACGCACCCACATTTACCAATTAGAACACCATATAACATTTTCTGAAGATTTTACTTTGTACATTGGTGGCGCGAGCGGGGGGATGTGATGTCGGGGCGCGCGCGCGCCCCAACATCACCCCCCGCCCCAAACAAATTAGAGTGGTCGGTGTTCTGTAGTAGCGTATCTGGATATTTACCAAAAAAAATATTTAGGTTTGGCTATAAATTCCTAAACTCATTTCACCCTAAATAATTTAGGTGATTGAAATAGGAATCTAATTGAATCTTTAATTTCCTGAATAGTATCCGATAATTCATTTTTCTTCGAGTTATATCGAATTCATTAATAGGGACTTTTTTCGTAATGTTACGGTAAAAATAATTTTTTATTGTTACAAAATACGATGCTTTAAAAAAAGCAAAAATAAATTCTTGCGTTTTTTATTTACTACTGAAAACCATAACTTTAGTAAAGGTATTTTTTGTTTAAACAAAATAAAACATTTTCACTAAGAGTTAAGTAAAAATAATTAGTTCATTATATTCTGCGATCATTATTTGAAAAATACTGCAATTTTCATTAAATTTTTTTTTTTTCTTTTGCTGAATTTTTAAGTAAAGGGAGGAGTCAAAATGTGTATACACTTTGACCGTCGGCATTCATTTTGTGTGTACCTACCAAGCAACCACGTGTGGTTAATTTAAATTAAATTTCAATCACATGGTTACATTATCACTAATCATATAATTAAACCCACTGAAAATTTACCGATATTGTAAACACATTCTGTTTACATTAAGCCTGTAGTGTTTTATTAGTGATGCAATGTTGTCAACTGAGATTTTAAAAAACCCGCGAGATTAGGAGGAAGAAATGTCCAGAAAATCGCTAGATTTTTAATTTTAATCATCTGAAATTTTCAAAAATCGCTAATCCCCCCTCCAAAAAAAAACTCCATATTTTAACTTCCTACAATAAAAAAAATTATAAATATAGTATATTCAATATATTAAATGTTCCGTGTTTTCTCACTGTATGTTTCTGGAATTATATTGAAGCGGTTAGCTCCCCAGAAGTCTTACATATTTCATCAGCTAGTTTTGCCTGTTTTTTTCAGAGAGGGTTTTTTTTTGCAGGAAACAAATCATAAACTCAAACTTTTTATAATAAAAGTTAAATTGAAATATACTGCAAATTAAACATCACAATAATGGAGCAACATATTTTGAAATTAGAAAAATAAAAAACAAAAAAACTTTGTTTAGCTTATTAAAAGTATTTAGGTTAGTAGATAATTAAATTCTACTGTATTGGTATAAGTTTTTTTTGCTGTTGTTTCTTGCTTTTTACAATTTTAGATCGTATTTTAAAACTAAACTTCGGAGGTTGGAATGCCCCCCCACCTAAAATGTACTAGGCAAAATCGATTTTATAGTGAGATTTAAGAATGATTAGTCGAAAAAAAGGTGAAAAACAAAACAAATAATCAATAAATAATTGTTACCAAAGGCAATAAATGCTACTTTTTTTGACTTACATGAATGAGTTTATTTTATGTTTTAAAGTATTTTCAAGCGCTTTTCTTTATTTTTTTAATAATCTAATGCGGGTGTGTGGGTGCCAAATATCTCCAGATTTTCTAGAATTCCCCGCTAGATTGCAAACGAAATCTCCAGATCTAGCAGGAAAACCGCTAAATTGTAACACTGGTCACGTGACAGGAAGCGGTAATAAATAATTGTCCCTAAATAAAAAATGGCCTCTCGATACAAAGAAAAACATCTATTTATCATAGAAAAATTAAGTATAATGTTATAATTAAAAAGAAATATATAAAAACACACATGGATATAGTAAACATATTATACCAAAATGTGGAAGCCATCCGTCCAGTGTTTTTTTAGACTATTAATTGCGAACGAACCAAGAGTTACATTTATATATATATATATATATATATATATATATATATATATATATATATTAGCAAAAGTACCCGTCGTTGACTGGGTTCAAATACATCCTACAAAAAATGGACTCTGATTTATGAAAGTATGATAGGTTATGAAAAGGAAGGGTTTTAAAGAGATAGTTTCGAAGTTATTATACCATACCTGTTCAAATTGAAATACTTATCAGAATATTCAGTGGATCTAGATTAAAAAACCTTGTTAAACTTTATGACATATTTCCATTCTATGGAGGTCAGGCGCGAACGAATACCCCATAATTTTATTATACCATCCCTATTTAAGTAAAAACATACTTATCAAAGTATTATTATGTACATCTATATCAAAACACTTGTAAACGTTTTTTTTTTAAATTTTTTATTTCCATACTTTGTGGACCAGGTGCGTACACAGACCCCACAATTTGTATGAGCCACTTGCTGCCAGATCAAACATACCCATTCCTGTGTCTCGATACATCTTCTATCATTATATGTAATCTGTTTTTTAAAATAGTCAACCATATAGGAGCCTATTCGTGACCAGACACACACACACGCGCGCGCGCACACACACACAGACGTTCAGCTTTATATTATATTATATATATACATGCATATATATATATATCGAGAGACACAGAGAGAGACAGAGAAAGAGAAAGAGAGAGAGAGAGAGTGAGAGAGAGTGTTAGAGAGATTTACATAAAATGTGCGGGACTTTTTCGAGAGCTCTTTTGGCTATCATCTCTTCAGGAAAAAATCGATAACATACAAAACAATATTATTGGCGAAATTAAAGAGCACTATGGGGGGAATTTGAATGTGCCAAAATTAAGAAAAAAAACAAGCGATTAAAAGAAAAATTTCATCGGTAAATACGGCGTTTAAAAGCGACTAAAACGGGAGAGAGAGAAAGAAAACGAGAGAGAAAAAGGGTCAAAATTCTCCAAAGAGAAATAAAACTTTTGTTGTCGCCATTTGCCGACATAAAGAAGGTTTTCGAACCGCAATAGAGACAGACTCAAAAATCTTTAAAATTGTTTTTGGAACCACTCTATTGTATATTTGTCGGCACAGCATGGGTTGTCAACCAAATGCTGGCCAATAGCAGAGTCCAAGGCTACAGAAGGAGGGAGACTACCATATACTACGCTCCCCCAGTCTGATTTTTGATGGAACGTGCTGGTTTGTACGAGTTAGCAAATGCAAAGATGTTCACCCGACATAACCAGCATCACAATGACATTCAAATTGATAAACAGTATTACTAATTTCGGTGTAAGGCAAACTATCTTTGCAAAGAGAATGAAAAGCACGTCTCGTAGTGTACATACATACATACATACATACATACATACATGCATTTAAGCAGACAGGTGAGATTTATATTATAGATTAAGACGCAATATTAATTATTGAATCTTACTAATGGCAGCTATTTATTCTCCTACTAAAGCTGGCTTAATCAAATTTCCTTAAAGTTTAGTTCATATATTTGTTGATTAAAACACATTCCAAAATAGTCGTCTGTTGTAGTTATGCGTTTAGAAAACATTTTTATTGTTTTAAATGATCCAGATTTGCAATGCCATCATATGACAATTGGCGATTTTAATTTCAACAGTGTTCAACCAGCAAAAGAGTAGGATCATTTTATATTCATTCACTCCCCAAAGCCCGCAAGCTGGGGCGTCACCATCGGATATAGTTTAAGGTCGTATCTAGGACATTTATTTGGTTGGGACAAAGATAAACGCAACTACTTATATTGGACTGAAGTTTACATCTGCCTTTGTCTAGTAAATTTCACATATTCGCTGCATGATTGAAATACACACACACACACACACACACACACACACACACACACATATATATATATATATATATATATATATATATATATATTTACATAAGGGAGTAGTCACCAACAATGTGTATTTTTTTACATTATTTTATTATTCTGTGTCTTGGTTTTTCATTGGGAATTATGTTTGGATCATTGTAATAATGTTTTTAAGTCATTGAAATCGTTTTTACGTGCGTTTCAGACGTTCTGTGATGTGTCCTCGTCAGAAATTATTTTCAAATCGCCATTTTTACATCTCCAACGCATTTGAAAATAATTTCTGACGAAGACGCATCACAGAACGTCTGAAACGCGCGTAAAAACGATTTCAGTGACTTAAAAACATTATTACAATGATCCAAACATAATTCCCAATGAAAAACCAAGACACGGAATAATAAAATAATGTAAAAAAATAGACATTGTTGGTGACTACTCC
This sequence comes from Euprymna scolopes, assembly GCF_053919585.1. Classification (NCBI taxonomy): domain Eukaryota; kingdom Metazoa; phylum Mollusca; class Cephalopoda; order Sepiida; family Sepiolidae; genus Euprymna; species Euprymna scolopes. The sequence goes on from NC_136498.1 coordinate 107,060,837, forward strand.
CTTATTTAAATATAACTCTTTCTTTCGTTGGAATTTCTTAACCCATTATATATATATATATATATATATATATATATATATATATATATATATATATATATATATATACATATTAGCAGGACCCGTTAACTGGCGTTGCCAGATGGAATATGCCCCCCTCGTTAAAAATGAAACTACGGTTGTTGGTGGTGGCCAATCCCCAACGGCCTAATGTTAAGAACGGGTTTTGGAAGGGTACGATTATAAATGTCTCCAGTATCAAATAAGCCTTATACACTATGAAATATACTTTATGTATGAAAACCAAAGAAGGGAGATGTAACATATGAGAAATATTTGGAATCAAGTCTCCCCTTGCTGCTATTTCAGATCATTTGAAACCATAGTATAAAGGCCAGAGGTTTTGGGATAAATATCAGATATTTTGCAATTCATATGCAAAACTAGGGAAAACAAATGACAAAGGTGTAGTATCTTTTCACCCACGAAAAATCCGTTAAAATTACCGCTATTATAATTTTTTTTAGGGTGCTGAAAACGAAAATAGCAGTAAAAGTCATATAGAAACGAGTAGTTTCCAAGATATAACGAAATTATAAAGTGGGGGATAACTTTTCTATATTAATTTAACGTAAAATGAAGATCCACTTTATAGCTCAGATGGTCATACAGCGGGTGTTCTTTTTGCGTATAATTAATATAGAAAAGTGATCCCCCCCCAATTCTAGAAACAGTAATGTGCGACCGTAAGGGCAAATGTCACAAAGCACACTACACAATTCAGGTCATTAGCTTCCCAACGAGCCTTCAGTTCTAAATTCTGATCAGTAGTTGCCGAGATTTCGAAATCATAAAATTACCCTCCAAAATGGTATATCTATATATGGATATATCTATACTCGTCGCCAAATTAAATATTGAAATTGCTTTTATCTTTAGTTCTATGGACGAGGACTACATGAAAATTTGCAGGCTTTTAGAAGATTATGATACTATTCTATGACTACAATTTTGTGACAATTAATTAAAAAGAACCTACATTTTCAAACCAATAAAATATGCCCAAATTAGCATACATTTATATCTATAGTGTTTTAGCATACCGGCTTTAATTTTGCTGCTTTGGGATGAATTTTGCTTCGGATTCTTTTGCTTGGTTGAGTCCCCTGTGGCCTTGCAAGGCCACTAATATATATATATATATATATATATATATATATATATATATCATATATATCTATATCATATATATATATAGATCATATATATATATATAGATCATATATATATATATATATATATATATATATATATATATATAGATCATATATATATATAGATCATATATATATATATCATATATATATATATAGATCATATATATATATATATAGATCATATATATATATATATATATATATATATATATATATATACTCAGCTTGCTTACTTTACTGCCATATTTGCATTCCTATTGTTCTGAGATCAATTAATATTCGCAGGCAATATACGTATAGATATAGATGTCTTTGTGTACGTATAAATGTATGTTTAATGTGTGTGCATGTGCGTGTCAATCTGATTCTATGTGTCCAATAATACAGCATGATCGAACATGTATTCCCAATATGTAATTTGAACGCCCTTCACACCAAAATGTATTGCCAAAGCGGCAAAAAAAAAAAATAAATAAAAATAAAATAAATTTCTCTTTTGGGATCCCGCAATTGAAATTACTTTCCCGAGAGAGAAAGAATGGTCGTCGAATATTGCGTTGAAATGGTGTATTCTTAAAATTTCTATGGGTGATTTCAGGGGGAAGAGAACTTGAAAATCGGACGATTGGTGCCTACAATTGTTGATAATCGGTCAATTACTTCAAGAAATGAATATATTTTATCTATAATTGCCTTTCATTATGACTCTTTGAATGGCCAGCAAGTAATCCCATGGCACGAGTCCGCCTTCCTTTATTGACCACACATAACAAGAAATTCAAATACCCCCGCAACCACACACACGTATATATACACACCCATCCCACCATATATATATATATATATATATATATATATATATATATATATATATATATATATATATATATATAAAAGTGACCGTGTCTGTGTGTGTCTCTGTGTGTGTCTCTCTGTGTGTCTGTGTACATTTCCCTACGCAATAACTCTGTCAATTTTTAGTCTACAGACTCGAAATTTGATATACAGTGTTCTGATATTTGGGAAAATCGATGTGATCGGCTTTTGACCAGAAATTGGGCGATTAAGGTGTCAAAGTTCAACGATTTGACCTTTGAGAACTCTACCAAACTCCTCCGATAATTTTAGGTCAACGCACTTGAAATTTTAGATATAGGTGCCTTAGACATGGATCTAACTTAATAACTTGATCTGAGCCCAAAACAATAAATTTTAAGGTGTCATAATAGGGGTCAAAGTTTTTAAAAGATTGACCTCTGCGGTCTCTTCCAAATTACTCAGACAATTACTTGTTTAAACATTTGAAATTTTACATAAAGGGTATTCAGAGATAGGGTAAGCTTTTTCATCAGTTTGGGTCGAAAGTTTTTAGTTACCAATATATAAATGTATGTATGTATGTCTGTTTGCATGTCTACCTTAAACTTTCAATAGAGGCGACGGATTTTACCAAGATCAGTATCGTTTGAAAGTTCGACCTTTCATACGACAAATATCGAAAAGTTGGCTAAAAACATTAATATCTTCACCTTCAACTAGGCACTTTTCTACAGGGTGGGGGTCACTTTTTTCGCCGATATTTTTTAAAGTTATCCTTTCCTTTAGATTGTCTAGCCTTAATTCTAGAAAGTGTCGCTTCCGGTTTGGTGGTGGTTGTAACAGCATAAACGTTAGGTTTTACCCCGTTCTTTTCCTCCTTTGCGGTACTGGTTCGAGCCTGCCTTCCTACTACCATTTTTTTTTTTTTTGCTCAACATACACACCCAAACACCCGAGTACCGCCGGGCTGAAATGCTAGTATATATATATATATATATATATATATATATATATATATATATATATTATTTTTAAAATATAATTATCCACTGAGAAGTGTTTCGTCGTCTACAAAAGTTAGAAGCATTAACATCTACCACTGAGCTATCTCGGACGAATGCTGGGTGTATCGTGTTTATATATAAATGATATTTTTATTTTTTTTTCGATATATTTGAATGAAATTCAATTAGTTATACGAAAGTGCATTTTTAACTTTTTACCTAAATGCGAGTTGGGAATAACTTTCCCTTTTATCAATTTGGTACCCCTAAATAGGGAACGGTGGATGTGTATATATATATATATATATATATATATATATATATATATATATATATATATATATATATATATATATATATATATATGCACTGAAACGTGTTTCTTCGTCTGCAACTTATCAGAGTGGCTGAATTTAGCGAGATTCCAAATCGGAACCCAAAAGTTAGACTCATAAACATCTACCAATCTCTCAATCTCTCTCTCTCTCTCTCTCTATATATATATATATATATATATATATATATATATATATATATATATATATATAACAAATAGTTAATAAAACATGTTAAAAACACTTTGACAAAGAGTTAAAAACTTATGTAATTTTAAAATGGAAACACTAAATAAGTGGATAGTCCTTAATCCGCGGAGTTTCGAAGAAATACTTTCCTTTTCATCAGAGAGTAGGATTTAGCAAAATGCGGGATCGGATTTTGCTTGCAAAAGTATTTGATGAAAGTACAATAAGTCAAAGGCCTTACTTGATAACAAAAAGTGAAGCAGAGGGAATAGGGTGAAGAAAAGTGATTTCACGTGAATGGATATATATATATATATATATATATATATATATATATATATATATATATATTGCTTCAAACTTATTCTACATTAGTCATACGAATTAAAATATCATAGTTAAGCGTGTCTTTTAAAGTGTACACGCGTTGAAAAAGTAAAATAAATGTAACACACACACACACACATATATATACATATATATATACATATATATATATATATATATATATATATATATATATATATATAAGCGAGAGAAAGAGAATTACAAAGATAAATAAATTTATATTAGAACCTATCAAGGTAATACAAACCACACATACCAGATAGAACAGTTGATATACATACATATATATATATATATATATATATATATATATATTTAGTAATGTGATTGACAATTTAAAAATTCAAATTAGAATTACAAATTAAAAATCTGTTTCATAAGAAGGAACAACAACAAAGTCAATAATTTGTACTATCGTTTCTGAAACGATGTTTTTATTGTGATAGACATTAAGTCATGGACAATAATTTTGACATATAGTTTTTTTTTTAACAAAGTCTCCTCATCAGCAAAAGTATTGGGTGTTTTTTTTTTTAATATGTAAAAGACACCATAAATAAAACTAGCAAATATTAAGTAAGGCAGATGTATCTGGAAAAAAATTAAAATAAAAAGGAAAATATTTACTTGATAAGCAAATTAATATGGGTTGAGAATAAAAAATAGAATAAAATTATAAATCTGAATATGGTTTAAATATAAGGTTATAATAATATGGTTTTAATAAAATTTAACAATTATATATATATATATATATATATATATATATACCTTTTAATTGTTCGCCTTTTGAAAACCGTAATTATCGTCAAAGCATTCAATTGGATGTTGATTGTAGCTTATAAATGTACGAAATGTTGAATTTTCAAAAGGAACGCCAATGGAACATTTTTAGCAGTTAGAATATGTTAGTAAACGCCAAATTTAAAATTAAGCAAATATTTAAAAACAATTGGGGAGATAATCTTATTTTTCTAATTAAATAATCAAAGGCAGATAATTAGTATTTATTCCATTTAGATTATAATATATTATATTTGGAACGTATTGAATTTAGTAGTTTTAATACTTTATTTATTCTTTTTATTGAAATTAATAAGTATAGTATAGGTTAAGCTTAAATATATATTTAGAAAATATAGAATAATGGTAAATATATAAGATAAACTTATATTAATAATAATATTGATGACCAAAATTTTATTAATAAGGGTATCAAGTTAAACTTAAATTTCAATATTGAATATTTATTAGTAACATTTTTAATGACTTATGGTGGTTTATATTTGTTAAATTTAAAACAACGTTTTTGACTGCATGAGGAAATAAGCTCCTCTCTTGAATTTAAAAGGGTTGTTCTATTTTTGATATCGTCATATTTTAAAATCTTTAGGGTCTCCTGTGTACAAAGTGCACAGAATCTATCTCTTGGTGTATATCATTTATATGAGCCTATTATGTGCCATTTCAAATTGAAGGAAATATTCTTATACATACATACATACACACACATATATATATATATATATATAAAATAAAAATTACAATTAAATTTACCAAAATGATCCAAGATGGTAAAACTAAAGTATATTGTAAATATTAAAGAATTAATATTTATAAAGTTATCTCAGCCAGATGTAAAAGCTCAATTAAACCAAATAGGAGATAGAGCTTATAATAGGAGCGTAAGGAGAGTATTTCTTCGAAACTCCGCGGATTAAGGACTATCCACTTATCAAGTGTTTCCTTTTCAGATTAAATATGTTTTTAACTCTTTTTCAAAGTGTTTTTAACATGTTTTATTAACTGTTTGCTCCTATATATATTTACATGTATGTCTACATCTGGCCATCAATTCATCTCGTTTGTTTAGGAGATTATTGTGTTCGTACTTCAGGATTCTTATTTTTTCCTCGAGGCATAAACTGCATCTCTGCCTAAAGCCGTTTGGAACGCCCGAATGACATAGGATTGACCATGGAATCACTGGGGATCGGTTCTCATTTTTTAATAACCACCATTGTTTAGCTAACTCGGTTTTATTCTTAAGTTCTGGGTTACTGAAAGAATGTTTATGGTCATAAAAACGCTGTTTCCAGTTTCCGGCGGAGATACCGAAGTAAACTTTTTTGTCCCTGTTATTATCTTCTGGGTGGATCGTGGCCTTATAAACCACGCACTCAACTTTTCAATTACCGTCCAGTGGGCAGTTATTTTTCACTTGGCAGTTACATTTGTCTACTGTAGCCTTATTTCTATTAGAGTTGTTTAATATTTTACTATTATGAGTGCTAATTATTCTGTCCATGTTTTAGTGCACGAGTAACTTATTTTAATGGTTTTTCTATTTTTCTATTTTTCTATTTTTTCTACTTATTTTAATGGTTTTTCTGTTTTTCTATTTTTTATTTTTATTTTTATTTTTTATTTTTATATTATATATATATATGTGTATATATATATATATATATATATATATATATATAATAAAAATATAACACGGAAAATTACATAATTGTCGATGCAATAATTTATTTCAACCTTATGGTATTTTCAAGCATCTAAACTAGACAATTACATTTTGGATACTGAAATAAAGAAAGAAAAAGAATCGGGCCCCGACCGTCAAAAACCAGAGGGGGGTGGTAGTAGGAATCCACTTAATACATTTTATAGAGAGGGTGGGAATTAAGTTATTAGGGGAGGGATCTTTTTAAAAAACAAACAGAAAGAACATTATGACACTTTACGACTGTCCGGTATCTCGACGTAACAATAGACACACACACACACACACACACATACACACACACACACACACACACACACACACACGCACACACACATACACACACACACATAAATATGCACGTTCTTACCCGTAAATGATTTGATACGCGTTTACTAACCAAGGAAGAAGAGGGAGAAATATACGGATATAGAGAGAATGAAATAAACTTACTATCGGCTGCGCGTAAGGGAAAGAGAAGAAGAAAGAAAAAAAGAAGGAAGAGAGTGACCATCCGCTGCCTGTCATATGGTTTAATTTAGTCTAGACTCTCAGAGAAAAAGATTATACGCGCGTCCTGGTGTTAAGAGTCATGGAAAAGAATTCTATTAAAAGAATTATAAAAAAAATTTATATACAAAGTTTTAATATATACATATATATAT
>NC_136498.1:107072922-107160422 GCF_053919585.1 Euprymna scolopes
GCAGCATCTGAAGAACAGATACTACACTTTGATCTTGACTAAAAGAAGGCACCAAAATTATGGATCTGCTGCATTTTTAGTCGCTTACTTATCAAATGCTTACCTTATAAACAAAAGAAAAAAATATTTTCTTGAACAATTTACATGCAACCAACAAATTTTCTCGCTGTATTCATCTTTACTAAATTCAATTATTTTCGTATCTTTGTGTATTTAAATGTATTATTTTTTTTAATAAATTATTTAAAATTTTATGAATATATCATCTTATTTTTTTATTCTATTTTATTTAATCTATTTAAATTTAGGAATTTTTGCGAAGTATTCTATTATTCTATATGCATTTGAAAATCACAAGAGATATTACTTTGAGCTTAGATATTTTACCTTTATAGAAAATTAAAATCTTTATTTTTTACCTTTTTTCTTTCATGTTTTGAATTCTTTTTTAATCCATCAAAATTAGTGTATACTAATTTATTAACATCGCAAGTGAACAATATATAGATGCATATTTAATTCTACATATAATTATATATATATATATATTATAATTATATATATATATATATATATATATATATATAGAGAGAGAGAGAGAGAGAGAGAGAGAGAAAATAAATCACATATCAAGTGATCAGATATTACATTGAGGTAATACTTTCAGGATGGTCCTAACCAAAAAGGTAAAGCTCAATATTTAAAAAATAGAGCAATATATAAGTTTAATGATTAAAGTTAAATTCTGTAAATCAAAATATAAACACACATATTTAAGTTAAGAATTCATTGTTTGAAACAAGGAATATATAGAGAAATTATGTTTATTTCCTTAATCTATGGAGTTTCAATAATGGCTCATATCATCAGAGGAAATGAAATGTAATTAGCAAAATGTTCAGCCATGAATAAACAAGTATTTTGCTTTGCAGCACAAATATTGAAAATGTTATTTGAATGGTGAATAAGAGTCATAGAAAAAAGGATTTCATACAACCTGGGCAGTCCATTATCAGAACGAGTTCAATATTTTCCGCGATATTACTGCCAGTAGTGATCCAGGGGAAAAGTAGTGATCCAGGGGAAAAGTAGTGATCCAGGGGAATAGTGATCCAGGGGAGTAGTGGTCCAGGGGAAAAGTAGTGATCCAGGGGAATAGTGATCCAGGGGAGTAGTGGTCCAGGGGAGTAGTGGTCCAGGGGAAAAGTAGTGATCCAGGGGAATAGTGATCCAGGGGAGTAGTGGTCCAGGGGAATAGTGATCCAGGGGAAAAGTAGTGATCCAGGGGAATAGTGATCCAGGGGAGTAGAGGTCCAGGGGAGAAGTAGTGATCCAGGGGAAAAGTAGTGATCCAGGGGAGTAGAGGTCCAGGGGAAAAGTAGTGATCCAGGGGAATAGTGATCCAGGGGAGTAGTGATCCAGGGGAAAAGTAGTGATCCAGGGGAATAGTGATCCAGGGGAGTAGTGGTCCAGGGGAATAGTGATCCAGGGGAAAAGTAGTGATCCAGGGGAATAGTGATCCAGGAGAGTAGAGGTCCAGGGGAGAAGTAGTGATCCAGGGGAATAGTGATCCAGGGAAGTAGAGGTCCAGGGGAAAAGTAGTGATCCAGAGGAATAGTGATCCAGGGGAGTAGTGGTCCAGGGGAGAAGTAGTGATCCAGGGGAAAATCAGTAATCCAGTATATCAAGAATATTTGGCTGTTCCATACCGTTATTTCGAAGGGTATGCGAAATGGTCGTCTTCTTCGGCGATATCAAGATCCGTTGGTAGAAGAAATCCAGAATCTTTGAGGGTGCGGTCATTAATATATATTCTCATTAACATTCTGTAAATTCTTAATGTATATGTATATATAAATGTATGGGTATATATTTTGATTAACAGAATTTAACTTTAATCATAAAATTAACAGAATTTAACTTTAATCATAAAACTTAAAATTAACAGAATTTAACTTTAATCATAAAATTTAATAACATTTAGATATGAAATGAAATAGAAAGAATATATGATAGTATATATATATATATATATATAATTATTGTTTTATTATAATAATTAAATACCTACAGACACTAGTGTTTAATCCTTTCGGGAATCTTCAGTGCAGGGTGTCATGATTAACACCAGTCGAACGATTCGAACTCGGCAACACGAGACATCTCTGGTTCGATTAGCAAAAGCCGTATCCATTTGGCTACCATTAACCGCGTGAAATAACGTTGAATTTAAACATTTTAATTTTAAATGTTCTTTATGTCTGTCAGACAGTGAACTAATCGTTAATATATATATTCGCTATATATATGCATTCGGCTACCATTAACCGCGTAAAATAGCGTTGAATTTAAACATCTTCATTTTAAATGTTCATTTACGTCAGTCAGAGCGTGATATAATCGTTATACGATGATCTATGCATAAGAGCTAAATTGACCGACTTTAATTCAACTGAAAGTGCTCAACGATAAGAAACGAATTTCTTAAAGGAGCTGTCATATATATATATATATATATATATATATATATATATATATATATAGAGAGAGAGAGAGAGAGAGAGAGAGAGAGAGAGAGAGAGATCGACAAACCCGACAGGCAGCTAAATCCCACCCCCACACAGTAGAAATCCCTAGATGTAAAAGATCTTTCTACTCCAGTAGTTTCTTCCCCAGAACCGCTAGACTCTGGAATTCCATTCCAGGTCCTTGCTTCCCTAACTGTACTGACATGCAGAAGTTCAAGTGTAACGTGAACCGACATCTTGCTGTCCAAATGCCAACATAGTGCCCCAGTAGTTGCTGCCCCTGATAGTAGCCCCCTACACCAAAGTGGCAATGTGCCTTGTTTGGGGTGAAAATGTAATGAAAAAAAGATAGATATATGTTTATATATATATGTTTGTATATTTTGGCTGCAAGTCATTATTCAAGCAGGTCTGATTAAACAAGACTAAGTTTTTCTGATTTTGTTGGATAACTTTTCAGTTCGCCGAGCGGTCTTATTTATTTCGGCTGGCATGTTGTATATTATGTATTTGTTATTCGGCCATAATGTTCTCAATCGCTTTCAATCGGTACATCCGATCGTCGTCCGGAGTGATTGTTGTTGTTGTCATTTCATTATTGAGAGTTGGTGCATTCATAGTTAGTATTATTATTATTATTATTATTATTATTATTATTATTATTATTATTTGTTATAAAGGTGGATGCAGGATTGGTAGGGGCGAAGTATTTATTGTAATTTTGATTTTCTTATTTTATATTTTATTTCCTTAGTTATTTATTTATTGTTAGTTATTGAATAAAGTTAGTATATTCGTCCCGATATTAAATACGATTCGGTTAATAAGGGGCCTTGTTTTTTTTTTAATTAGTATGGCTTTACACAACATAATTACTACACTACAGCGGACGTAAGACAACTGGTATGATGGATACTGAAAACCGTCCGGAGTAGGAGCAGGAATAAAGAGCTGTATTACAATGAGGCATTAACACGGCAAATTGTTGGGAACTATTAGACCAATGAGTCAAATGTCAAGATTAACAACGCATGGGTAGAGTATTTAAATGTATCCTGTAAACATGTAATGTGTAATGCGTTGCTAATGATGGACGTTAATAAAGATATAATTTTATATTAATTGTTTGCCTTAAGGCTGGAATCCTGCTGTCAACTGTAATTTCCACACAAAAGTAGTAGAAATCTGCAAAACATTCACGAGCAAAATAGGTGGAGTAAACCAAATGAATTACTGAGGGAGGCTAAAGAGACTGCAACTGTATTCACTACAACGTCGAAGAGAACGATATATTATCATTTACATATGGAAAATCTTGGAAGGAAGGGTCATAAACCTAACAATACTAGAAATGACAAACCAGCAGCGAGAAAGGCTCTGCTATATAAAAAACACACCTAGGACTACACAGTAGATCAAGTACCTCATTCACCACAGCTTTACCAACAGTGAACAGGTACAAGAACATTCAATTGTATTCAAGCCGCAATAAGAAATATAGCGAGAGTGTCCGCCAACACTTTCAAGAAACAATTGGATATCTGGCTGGAAAAGATTCCTGACCAGCCACCAACACCAGGCTACCCGAGTTCCAACCTCAATCGTCTAGTGAACTTGACCTCTGTATGAAGTGGACAGCCTGGATGGAATGGGGCTCCAGCTCAGCTGCGTCAATAATTGATGGAATAACACAAACTACAAACTAGTAATTTTATCTATCTATCTATCTATCTATCTATCTATCTCTCTCTCTCTCTCTCTCTCTCTCTATATATATATATATATATATATATATATATATATATATATATATATACTAGCAAAAGTACCCGTCGTTGACTGGGTTCAAAAACAGCCTACAGAAAATGGACTCTGATTTATGAAAGTATGATAGGTTATTAAAAGGAAGGGTTGTAAAGAGATAGCTTCGAATTTGGGGGTATCAAAACCAAAGCAAAATATGATGAAAGTAAAAATAAAATAGATAAAACCCCATAACTTATTATACCATATCTGTTCACACTGAAACACTTATCACAATATTCTGTGGATCTATATTAAAAAAAAACCTTGTTAAACTTTGTGACATATTTCCATTCTATGGAGGTCAGGTCCGAACGAACACCCCATAATTTTATTATACCATATTTCTTCAAACTGAAACATAATTATCAAAGTATACTTATGCAGATAGATATGAAAAGTCTTTATTAAAGTTTGTCCCTATTTCAATTCCATTGAGGCCAGGCGTGAACGCAGACCCCACAATTTTATTATACCATTCCTATTTAAGTTAAAACATACTCATCAAATGATTCTTATGTGCATCTATATCAGAAACACTTGTAAACGTTTTTTTTTTTTTAATTTTTAAATTTTTAATTTCCATACTTTGTGGACCAGGCGCGAACGCAGACGCCGCAATTTTAATGAACCACCGTTCTGCTAGATCAACCATACCCATTCCTGTGTCTTCTATCATTATATGAAATCAGTTGTTTAAAATAGTCAACCATATAGGAGCCTATTCGTGACCAGATACACATGCACACATGCACACACAGACATTCAGCTTTATATTATATATATACATATATATATATATATATATATATATATATATATATATATATATGTATGTATGTATATATGTAAGTAAATAGGTAGGTAGGTGGGTAGGTATATATGTATCCATATATCTATATGTGTGGCTACGCGTGTTTAAAGTCTATAGTTTAGCCTTGGGCTTACCACGGCTGTGAAAACTTAATTTAGTCAGGCGAATAAACATGGTTGTGAATGTTTTAGACCATCAAATTCATTCCTCTAACCGCTGGACCGATTCGATAATAGCCAAGAAGAAAGTGACCACCGTCCAGTGTTTATCTAAAGGCAACCATCTGTCTAAAAGGCGTGTTTCTGGCATCGTTCGTGTGTAATTTGGACTTGCTGACAACTTGCGTTTGATTATTTGTTTTCGTTTTCGACATGATCGCTTCACACAGTCACGCCTCGCTGAACTGCGATAATATTAGCTTCTCGAAGAGTGTCTGGCAATGAAGCTTATTCTTTCACCTGATATACGCCACTGCCATATTTGCTATCACTGCTATCCTAATTTATAACAGTGTGCTGGTCAATGATGATGATGATGATGATGAGGAGGAGGAGGAGGAGGATGTCGTTATTGCTGCTGCAGATATGATGTCGAGAATAATTATAGATATACAAGCAGTTAATCCCTGTTTTGCCCAAGCCCTATGTACTGTTCATAACTTAATGCGCATATATATATATATATATATATATATATATATATATATATATATATATATATATATATATATATCGAATCGTTCGACTGGTAGTAATCGTGACACCCTGCACTGAAGAATCCCGAAAGGATGAAACACTAGTGTCTGTAGGTATTTAATTATTATAGTAAAAAAATAATTATGACAGCCCCTTTAAGAAATTCGTTTCTTATCGTTGAGCACTTTCTGTTGAATTAAAAAGTCGGTCAATTTAGCTCTTATGCGTAGATCATCGTATAACGATTTGATCACTGTCTGTCTGACGTAATGAACATTTAAATTAAAATGTTTAAAATTCAACGCTATTTCACACGGTTAATAGTAGCCGAATGGATACGGTCTCCGCTAATCGAGCCAGAGATGTCTCGTGTCGCGGGGTTCGAATCGTTCGACTGGTAGTAATCGTGACACCCTGCACTGAAGAATCCCGAAAGGATGAAACACTAGTGTCTGTAGGTATTTAATTATTATAGTAAAAAAATAATTATATATATATATATATATATATATATATATTAAAAAGTTTGACTCATTCCGGGTAACCTACACCTAAAATTAAAAAATGTTTAGACCCTCAAATTTGCAAAGGAATTTGGTAGTCTGCAAAGGTCAACTCTTTCAAATTTGACCTCTTGACAGCCAAATTTTCGCCCAAATCTGCTTAAAAAGCTTGCTGCGTATCTGAATACCCTTCATGCAAAATTTCAAATGTTTAGACCAAAAATTGGCTGAATAGTTTGTTAGATACCGCAAAGATAAAATCTTTTGAACTTTAGCCCCTTGATGGCCAAATTTCGGCGAAAAACTGATTAAAAAGCTTGCCCTGTGCCCGAATAATCTTTATGTAAAATTTCAAATGATTAGACCAAAAATCGGCTGCATAATTTGGTAGCTCAAATCAAATTAAAGTTTGATCCATGTCCAATTGTCAAGTGTTTAGATCTAAAATTGGCGGAGGAGTTTTCAAACATCAAATCGTTGAACGTTGACCCCTTAACAGCAAAAATTTCTGGTCGAAAACCGATTAACAAGATTATCCTAAATCTCAATACCCATTATGTCAAGTCTAGAGTCTGTAGACTGAAAAATTGACAGGGTAATTTGGCAGTGAAATGTACACACACACACACACATACACACACATACACACAGAGACAATTTCATGCCAAGTCTAGAGTCTGTAGACTGAAAAATTGACAGGGTAATTTGGCAGTGAAATGTACACACACACACACACATACACACATACACACAAACACACACACATACACACACATACACACAGAGACAATTTCATGCCAAGTCTAGAGTCTGTAGACTGAAAAATTGACAGGGTAATTTGGCAGTGAAATGTACACACACACACACACACATACACACATACACACAAACACACACACATACACACATACACACACATACACACAGAGACAATTTCATGCCAAGTCTAGAGTCTGTAGATTGAAAATTGATAGAATAATTTGGTAGGGAAATGTACACACACACACACACACACACACACACACACACATAGTGGATTATAATTTCAGCGTCGACGTCGATGATGATGATGATGATGATGATGATGATGATGATGATGATGCTGTTACTACGGATGATGATGCTACTTTTGCGGCAGGTGCCGATAATGACGATGCTGTTGCTGCTGACGATGAGTACGACAACGACGACGATCGTGAATATGATGATGATCAGGACCATAGCTATAACATAACAATGATGATGACGATGATAATGATGATGATGATGTCGAAGGAGCAACGCAGTCTTAAGCTTATTTAATAATATTTTGTCGTTTTCGTTTATTCGGTCCATGACCCAATGGTAATATTAAATAAATTAAGTCTCTCAGTAAAAATTACTAATTTTACTAATGCTTAAGCAGTCATCTAGGCCGGAGGCTACTCGAGATTTAATTTTTGTGGATCTAATGTTTGCCGGTTGAGTGATGAATAGTAGGAGAGGATTAAAAAATCGTAAATTTCAATGAAAAAACAAAAGATGGTTTGGAAGTTTTAAATGTAAATCTTAAAATATTTTTTGCCACATTTAGGCTGTTACTAATTTTTTTTTAAAGGGGGAGGATCATCGAATTTCGATTATGGGTTCAAATTGTGGTGATTTAAAAAGCAATTATTTCCTAACCGTCAACCGTTTGAAATCTGTAGATCCTTTTTATGTACATTTTATTCACGAGACCACCAATAAAACATATTTAATTTATATATATATATATATATATATATATATATATATATATATGGTAAAACTGGTAATTAGTAAAAACTTGCAAATCCTCACCCCTCCTCTCCTTACCGCTCTCTCTTTTTTCTTTACCATCTTCTCTCCACCTCCACCTCCCCATATCCATAGATCTCCACCTGAATCTGCTACCCCAACACACAATACAATATAATGTATTTTAACCTTCAAAACTGAAATATTATCGATACTCGCCCCCTACCCCTTATTATCTCCTACCTTACCCCCTTTTTCTCGTATTTCTTCTAAAACACTCCTTCCAAATACTAACAACAATTTCTGTAAGGTCGGACGAGGCTGTTGGATCGTAACCACGGTCCAACATGCGAAACATATGTAACTAAACAGATAAAACGGTAATAAAACAAAATAAAACATAATATATTTATAGCCCCTCTTTGGGTAGAGCACTGTCGTAAATAATCTCACCCGCTACTTACTTGGCTGAAAAATGCGAAACTCACTCTTTCTTTGTTTATAAACAGGCGGTTTGAGCATTGTAAAAGTGGTGTACGTATGTTTGTTTAAATAGACGTTCGGACAGGTTATTTTTGGGTATGGCTTCGATGGTCAAGTGGAAGAAGTGCTGACTGTCAACCCGACGGTTCTAGGTTCAATCCTTGGCTTAAGAGAGGTCCTAGTCTAGCGGCACTGATGAGTTGTGATACAACGAAACAGGACTGTATGTCGATGACTACATATATATATATATATATATATATATATATATATATAATAAAAATTACAATTAAACTTACCAAAACGATCTAAGATGGTAAAACTAAAGTATATTATAAATATTAAAATATTAAAGAATTAATATTTACAAAGTAATCTGGACCAGATGTAAAAGCTCTATGAAACCAAATAGGAGATAGAGCTTATAATAAGAGCAAATAGTTGATAAAACATGTTAAAAAAACACTTTGAAAAAAGTTAAAAACATTTAATTTAAAGAAACACTTAATAAGTGGATAGTCCTTAATCCGCAGAGTTTCGAAGAAATACTTTCCTTCTCATCAGAGGGTAGGAATTAGCAAAATGTGGGATCGGATTTCGCATACCATTTTTAAAAAAAAATAAAATTTTATTTTATTTTTTCCATTTAGTGGCTTTTAATAACTCTTGCAGACATTTTCTTAAGTAATAACCTGTACATATCTGTACATATATCTGTTGAAATTCAATTATAAGTTTGTAACAGAAATGAAATGAGTGTTTTTTATGTAATTTATTGATTGAGATTATGTGTTAATTATTACAGGGGGTGTTTGAATGGTGTGAGAAAGTTAACCTGTGTCAAACACCCCCTGTAATAATTAACACATATTCTCAATCAATAAATGACATAAAAAACACTCATTTCATTTCTGTTACAAACATATATTTGAATTTCAACAGATATATCTTTTTCCCGATAAGAATATTAACTTGCGTTCATAGTTTTAAAATTACATTAACGACTATATGACGTCACTAAAATTTCCTTCTCTTTAACAGCGCCAGCCCTCCCCCTCCTTTTTGAATTTCCAACGTCTTTTTTTCCGTTTCTCTGAAATAGAACTGCGTCACACTGTGCATGTGAAACATTTTCAAATATTTTGTACTGGTATTTTTTGTTTCTTAATCTCATTCATCCAGAGAAAGTCTCGAAATAAAGACAAAACGTTGATGAACACATAATACGGTTTGTTCCTTTTTATTTTCTCTATTTTGTCGGAATACTATTTCCATCATTTTCATCATATACATATATATATACATATATATATACATACATATATATACATACATATATATACATATATACATATATATATACATATATGCATATATACATACATATATATATATATATATATATATATATATATATATATATTGAACGTGTCTGTGTGTGTGTCTGTACATTTTCCTACGCAATAACTCTGTCAATTTTCAGTCTATAGACTCGAAATTTGATATATAGGGTACTGAGATTTGGGAACATCTTTGTAATCCTGTCTAGCCTTCTTGAGTCTAGAAAAGCCAGTATGTTTCCACTGGAAACTTTGTCTCTTGGTCTCTAGATCATAGCAGATCTTTGAGCACCATCGGACAAACTTTGCACAAATCTTCCAAATCTTCAGTTCCTCGCGAATAATTGTGTGAACAGTTCCTACACTGACTGTGACCAAACCAGCCACGTTGGAAAAAGTTGACCATATATGAACGGTTAAAGAGAGCTTAATTAGAGCTCTGGTTGAAAATTGCTCGTAAAAGGGGCCAGCGAAAGAGGAATTAAAGCCCTTTTTCATTTTACTGGCAAGGCCAGGGCCAGAAAACACCGGATCAACCCGCCAGTTGGAAGGAGAGATGGCGTGGTCGCCGATGTAAAATATCTGCCCTGTGTAAGAGAAAACAAAGTCGAAAATGTGAAACAATATTTCTATGAAACATGATTATTTGGAAATATTAGTGGATCTTTGGGTCTCGAGCTGACCCCCTACGGTCACTACGGGTTCCCGGTGCATGAGACGATTGTCGACATTGTTAGTGGAAAATTATCTGATCTGGATATGGACAAAGGTAGCTGATTATCCAATCAGCACAAACCAAGGTGTGATAGAGTGGACGTTGCCCGTACCAACTACAAACCGCAATATATAAGATCGTGCAGAGCAGGAAAAAAAATGGATATTCTTGACAGTATTTGCAGAGAGTTTTGAACTCGAGGAAACTGTCCACCGCTCGATAAGCACTCGTCTGTTAACCGATTAGAAGCAAGAATAAGTTATTGAAAAGAAACTGACTGTTCGTTGACACTGTAACTACCAGAAAGAGAAAACTTTCAAATGACATTGTATTACTTCTATTTTGATTCTCCTGTGAAAAACTGTGCATATCTAATATTCTTATTTTTCTCTTTTGTGAATAATTAATTTCATACGTAAACTACAACCATCGTCGGTTAATAGTATTGTTAATACTTACAAGTGAGCTTTAACGAACAGCCAGTTTGAACGATCTTCCTTTTCAGCAAAGGAAAGAGTATAGCAGAAATCATCCACTACTGCACCCAACGTCATATCAACCCTGTATTCGTGAGAATGACTGGAGCTGCGTAGCAGAACTTTGGTGTGTGTCTTAGCCACCTAGAACTACACATGTGCCTTGTCGTCAAGTGTGGGTTGAAAACGTTATACTGAGGTCCGCAACGGGGATTTGGCCCACAAGAAAGCATCCATACTGGACGAACTTTAAAATGAAAAATTCCTAATAACTATGTGTCCACTGCAAGCTTTTTCGTGTTTCGAAAACAACAACAGAAACGAAAACAACGACAACAACAACGAAAACAACAACGACAACAACAAAGAAATCCAGCTTCAGTAACCGCAAACTCTGTATCAGTTTTCCCGTCATCGCGATATCTATTGCTAACATAGAATGTTTGTCTAGGTCGACGTCAATTCAATTTTGATCAGGTACCTTGTGTGTCTATCCTTTTAGTTACATACACTGACTAATGATACGCCGGTCTGCTTGAAGCGAATCCCATTTGAGCCTTTGCAGTTCACAAAATGGCCTGGATAGACGCCTTTTGTTTACGCAGTCGCCTCCGTAGTTGATCAATAATTTATCTCTGTAAGCCACGCTTATATCAATATTTGCTTCTCCGGCGGAGGCAGTTCATATATAGAGCTAAACACAGCACGTGCACACGTATATGTATATAAACAAAAAGGCAAGTTAAACAGCTGCGTACAAAGTATAACAAAAGAAAAGTATAAAGAAAAAGAGAACTGAATGCGTTTTTTATTGACAATAATAATACGCGACAAGCATTCCGTAAAGTGATTGAAGACTTTCGGTTATTAGTATCGTAAAATGTACATAAATATTAATTTAAAACCAGTTTTTATTCAATAAAAGTAAGATGTTCATTCGGTGGGTCATATGCTAGGGAATCGGATGAGAGATCTCTCCCCCCCCTCTCTCTCTCTCTCTCTCTCTCTCTATATATATATATATATATATATATATATATGCATGCATATATATTCATACATATATATATGTATATATATATATACATACACACATATATATATATATATATATATATATATATATATATATATATATAATGCTCCCTATCTTGGGTTGAGCATATTGGGAAGTGATATACAAATTACCATTAGCGTATTAAGTTATGCTCTTTGTGTAAACAAATTGAGCTTAGGTACTTTGACAATGTCAAAACGTTGTTGATTCATTGCCCGCATAGCAGCAGCCGAATAGCGCAATGGATAGAAGCTTCGATCATGGCTTGAGGTAGTTGCTTGTCTAGCCGCTCTGATGAGCTGTGAAACAGCGAAACAGTACTGTATGTGGATAACTATATATATGTATATATATATATATAGTCGCGGGTCGCGTGAAAGAAAACGTGGAAAGAAAGGAAAGAAAGAGCATAAAAGAAAAAGAGAAAGATATCTTTTCACGAGCATGCGAGTGTGTCTGGCTTTCAATTTTGGGTGAAACAGACGTATCAAGTTGGACGCAAAAAATGCGTCGAAAAAAGAAACGCAAAACGACTTGAATCAACAATGCGATGGCTTCCCCAGTAGACAAAGTGGCCAGAAAATCGGCGTTATGTTTTCGTCTGAGATGTTCCTCGCAGCTTATCGACCAGTGACGAGAAGAATCGATCCCAGAGAAAACCAAGATAACAGAAAAAAATGTAATCTTTATCGCATATGTACATGTACACACACTAGATGTATCACGAGCATGTAATAATGAGACAAAATCACAAACGACAAAATTTCCCCCGAAATGTTGATCCTACATGATTTCATCTTGTGTAGACATCTTCATTTTTGTTGATTCTATAGGTTGAGATCCTGAGTATGACCTTTCGGTCGGGATCAAAGTCTAGTATCTGTTCTGCAGATGCTGCACTTAAGATAATTTGTACCAGTCAATGGAGGGGAAACCCTCTATACTGGGACAATTATTATTTTTGGTAACCAGAGTGCCCCCTTTTTGCCTACTTTTAGGGGAGTTGGTTTTTACCCCACATTAAAAACGGCCTTGTGCCTAATTTGCTTTGGTTGGGAAGCAAATAAATACATTAAACTATATCCGATGGTGGGGCCACAGCTAGCGGGCTTTGGGGTTTGTGGAGCCACCCTTTCATGGTCATTGCTCCCATGTCCACTCTGACCCGGAGTGGTATTACCTGTTAGGGTCACAATTAATAGAACGACTTGAAAAAAAAAAAAAGAAAAAACAAATATATTCTATTAAACGTTTTTTCCTTCAAACTCACTGGATTCGACATGAAATAACGTGAAAAAGTGTTGATATGCCGTAAAATAAAAACAACCAACCGATGATATTACTGAAAAAAAGCTGCTATTTTGTCCATGGGGTTATATATAAGCAATATTTACTGGGGATACATGTACAAGACGCAGCATGCCTATCCTGACACGGTGAATCACCTGAAGAAGGAGAAAGGGTGCGTTGGCCGAAATGGGTCGAAACAGCAACTATGAAGATGAGGATAACAGTCGGCAAATGAAGGAATACACAAGTAGAGACTTCCTTGTATAAAAACAACGAGAAAAGTTGGTATCTGCCCACACAGCCACGACTTCTTATAACGTCATATTATATTATTTTTTATTGGAATGTTTTCAGATGTTTCGAGCAACTTTCGGGGTTCGTGGCGCAGTGGATAGAGGCGTTCAATCTCTACGGTTCCAGGCGAGCATTGTCTGAAAATAGCGGTTTTAATCCTACCCAAAGCAGGCTAGAGGTTTAGTTGGCCAAAACGTGGTGAGGCGACAACAACTATGGAAGGCAGTCATTGTTGGGGATACAGTTACGAGACTCAGCATTCCTATCTCGTCATGGTTAATCACCTGAACAAGGCCAGAGGATGAGTCAGACAAAACGTGGTAAAACAACAATTCTGAAGATGGAGATAACAGTCCGCAAACAAATAAATAAATAAAAAATAAATAGATAAATAAATAAATAGATAAATAAATAGATAAATACTCAAGTAAATAAATAGACAAATAAATAAATAGACAAATAAATAAATAGATAAATAAATAAATAGATAAATAAATAAAACAATAAATAGATAAATAAATAAATAGATAAATAAATAAATAGATAAATAAATAAATAAATAAATAGATAAATACTTAAGTAAATAAATAGACAAATAAATAAATAGACAAATAAATAAATAGATAAATAAATAAATAAATAGTTAAATAAATAAAAAAATAAATAGATAAATAAATAGGTAAATAAATAAATAGATAAATAAATAAATAGATAAATAAATAAATAAATAAATACTTAAGTAAATAAATAGACAAATAAATAACTAGATAAATAAATAAATAGACAAATAACTAGATAAATAAATAAATAGACAAATAAATAAATGGATAAATAAATAGATAAATAAATAGACAAATAAATAGATTAATAAATAAATAAATAAATAGATAAATAAATAAATACATAGATAAATAAATAGATAAATAAATAAATAAAAAGATAAATAAATAAATAGATAAATAAATAAATAGACAAATAAATAAATAAATAGACAAATAAATAAATAAATAGATAAATAAATAAATAAATAAATAGATAAATAAATAAATAAATAAATAGATAAATAAATAGACAAATAAATAGATAAATAAATAAATAAATAGACCAATAAATAAATAAATAAATAGATAAATAAATAAATAAATAAATAGATAAATAAATAAATAGATAAATAAATAAATAAATAGACAAATAAATAAATAAATAAATAGATAAATAAATAAATAAATAAATAGATAAATAAATAAATAAATAGATAAATAAATTGACAAATAAATAGATAAATAAATAAATAAATAGACAAATAAATAAATAAATAAATGAATAGATAAATAAATAAATAAATAGATAAATAAATAAATAAATAAATAGATAAATAAATAGACAAATAAATAGATAAATAAATAAATAAATAAATAGATAAATAGACAAATAAATAAATAAATAAATAGACAAATAAATAAATAAATATATAAATAAATAGATAAATAAATAGACAAATAAATAGATAAATAAATAAATAAATAGACAAATAAATAAATAAATAAATAAATAGATAAATAAATAAATAAATAGTTAAATAAATAAATAAAAAATAGATAAATAAATAAATAAATACATAAATAAATAAATAAATAAATAGATAAATAAATAAATAGACAAATAAATAAATAAATAAATAGACAAATAAATAAATACATAGATAAATAAATAGATAAATAAATAGACAAATAAATAGATAAATAAATAAATAAATAAATAGACAAATAAATAAATAAATAAATAGATAAATAAATAGATAAATAAATAAAAAAATAGATAAATAAATAGATAAATAAATAAATAAATAAATAGATAAATAAATAAATAAATAAATAGACAAATAAATAAATAAATAAATAAATGGATAAATAAATAAATAAATAGATAAATAAATAAATAGATAAATAAATAAATAAATAGATAAATAAATAAATAAATAGATAAATAAATAAATAGATAAATAAATAAATAAATAGATAAATAAATAGATAAATAAATAAATAAATGAATAAATAAATAGATAAATAAATAAATAAATGAATAAATAAATAAATAGATAAATAAATCAATAGATAAATAAATAGATAAATAAATAAATAGATAAATAAATAAATAGATAAATAAATAAATAGATAAATAAATAGATAAATAAATAAATAAATGAATAAATAAATAGATAAATAAATAAATAAATGAATAAATAAATAAATAGATAAATAAATCAATAGATAGATAAATAGATAAATAAATAAATAGATAAATAAATAAATAAATAGATAAATAAATAAATAAAAAAATAAATAAATAAATAGATAAATAAATCAATAGATAAATAAATAGATAAATAAATAAATAATGGCCGGCAATGTCTGTTTTATGGGATAGGGTCTGTAATGAAAATAAGGGATTACCCGCTATCTAAGCTACAAGCAAAATGTGTACTGCATATGTGTATTTCTGTATGTGAAAGTGTCTGTTTGTCAGTCTGTCTATGTTTGGGTTAATACGGATGTGTAATCGAGACTAGGACGACATTTGTACAGCTGATAGAGAGAAGTGACTATCGAGCTAAGATATAACGCAGATTACCGGTTTAAATGCGTTAATATTCAGATAAGCAATGAATTCGACCGGAATCGGGAAGCGAAGGGATAGCGATGGCTTAGATCGAGTCGAGTGTTTATTTTAGCCACGAGAATCCGTAGCCAATCAGACAAAAGGTGTCAGAGCATGGCGAATAGGCAAAAGAAAGATATCAGAAATGAAAAGTTTCAATTAATCTATATGACAGTTAAAGCGAGGGAAGGGGAACTGTCATAGCCTGTGAGGAAATAGGGATAAGGGTCGGGCGACGACTGTGACCCAGCACATTCGATAGTGGGGAGGTAGCACATGTTTGATATATATATATATATATATATATATATATATATATATATATATATATATATATATATATATATATATATATATATATATATACAGGGTAGTCGCTAGAAAAGCGGGAAATTTATCAAACAACAATTTCTTTTTACAAAGAATAATTTTTACAAAGGTTTTCAAAGACAAATGTTATATTATACTGATAGATACTAAAAAATCTACCATCATATATATATATATATATATATATATATATATATATATATATATATATATATATATATATATATTGTATTTTGTGTACAGAAAGTTGTTAGATGAGACAAGTCATTAATACCCTCGGTTTCAAGCCCGATGATTCGGACCGTTTAAGATATCCATATTAAGCTCTCTTCAGCCATAATGACCAAAATTTCATTTCATTCTGACAAAACAGTCAGAAACGGGGCCTAATTAGAGTTGGGGCCCGTTCTTTATGGGTCATCCTGTACACAAAATATAGATACGCTCTTATATTTTGGATTTTCCTTTTAATTGAGCACTCTGCTGGATTTCTTTCCACCCCCCCCCAAAAAAAAACTAATCATGTATATATATATATATATATATATATATGTATATATATATATATATATATATATCTGTGTGTGTGTGTATGTGAGTATTATGTTTAAATAGAAGGAATTAGACTGTGAGTCTAAAGAGCAGAGTTTATTTTAATGTATGATTATTTTAAAAGAACAGTGCCCATTGTACTGTAGATATATTATAAGCTCAATAGGTATATATACTCTAGAGCTCTATTAATATTGAGTAAAAAGAATAATAATTGCAAATTATGAATCAGTTTCAAAAGGAAAAATCAACTTGAGTGTACGATCGTTTCGGAAACGATATTCATGTTATTAAAATTGTTTTTGCTGATGCAAGATTATGTTCGAAGACAAAACCTTTGTTTATTATTATCAATAATTATTGTCACTTTTATTAAAATCGATATTGTTTCCGAAACGATCGTACACATAATATATTATATATAAATTTCCATTCGATATCATAATATGTACTCATTATAAATTTTAACAGCAAAAGACTTTACTTTTAAAATTGTTACTGTCATGTATATATATATAAAGTGGCCATTGTTAACTTGTATTTCCTCGTAAAATATAGTCTCACAAACCTATTTAACCAATCCCCCCCCAAAAAAAATTCTGGTAGTGATTCTCAAATGAATATTTGGTATAAAAAATTTACTTCTTCCGCTTTTTTTCCAGCGATATTCATGAAACGGGAAATTACAGAAACATGTATGCACATATGTAGCCGTTTTTTGTGTAAATGAATTTAATATAATATGCTTTGTTAACTCATTGAGCACTTTTTTTAGTAGACACATGTTGTTTCAGTGGATTTACTTCTAGGAAACGAAACCAAACTACCACTCTCTCTCTCTCTCTCTCTCTCTCTATATATATATATATATATATATATATATATATATATATATATATATATATATTGTATATATATATATATATATATATATATATATATATATATATATATAGTCTTATTTATAGTATTCCGAATTCATCATATTTCATAATTTAGCATTCATATATACCGTTTTAACAAAATCAACACATCAAAGAGTGGATTGATAACAACAAATATTGTATTTCACTGTTAGTTACAATTGTTTCAAGACCATTCGGAAAAATTCAAACATTATATCGTTTGAAAATTAGCAACAAATAGTGTATTTCATATTAAATACACTATTTGTTGCTATCAATCTATTCCTTGATGTCTTGATTTTGGTAAAACTATATATATATATATATATATATATATATATATATATATATATATATATATATATATATATACGTATGTATATAGATGTATATATATATATATATAGAGAGAGAGAGAGGGAGTGTGTTTGTGTGTGTGTGTGTGTGTGTGTGTGTGTGTGTGTGTGTGTGTGTGTGTGTGTGTGTGTGTGCGTGCGCGCGCGGACGATTAATCGGAATCGGGAATCGGCAAAATCGGAACTCTTGGGAGTATTGGAATCGATATTGGGATCGTGAACAAAAATGTGCTGATTTTCCGATTCCAAAACCGATTCTTTAAATTATCTTTTTTGATTTGATTTTGTTTAAAGCAATATTATCCACTGCTGGTAATAATAATATGGTAATACATGTTTATTGCTTTTAAACTAAAATGTACAGATCATCGTCCGTAAATGTTTTTCTTTTAAGTTTAATAAAATATATGACTATTTAACATGTGTTTTTCCCATAATCGAGAAAAAATAAAACTCTATTTATAAATATTTAGAGATTTATAAGTAATAGGAATCGGAATCGGTAATTGTATCGGACTCGTTAATTAAGTACAGAATCGATAATCGGGAAAATACTGGAATTGTCCCAGCACTATATATATATATATATATATATATATATATATATATATATATATAATTTATTTATATGAACACTGATGGTTACATATGTGCATACATGTTTCTGTAATCAACCGTTATTAGGGAGATTACGTCTTTAGGCTAAGAATATCCTTTGAAAACTCAAACTCAAGATACAAAACCATTTTCTTACAAAAATAGAATCTTGTCTTAGAATAAGGGTGGTGTTGATATATATATATATATATATATATATATATATATATATATATATATATATATACATATATATATATATATATATACTATCATATATTCTTTCTCTTTCATTTCATATCTAAATATTATTAAGCCAGTTTTTCTATATTTTCGATTTTGTATAACTCTGGTCCCTCTCTTCTTCTGGTCCCTCTCTTCTTTGAAATACCTAAACAATTGTTGTTAACATGTTCCCCTTTACTTTTCCTCATTGATCTGATGATATAAGAAGTTTTATATAACTTTTATTCCTCATCTTTCGTTGAATATGTGTGTATGTATGTGTGTGTGCGTGTGTGTGTGTGTGTGTGTGTGTATGTGTATGCGCGCGTGTGTGTGTGTAAGAATGAAAATTATTCAAATTGGAATATAAATAGGTAAAATTAAGTAAAGTATATGTACAAATAATGAAGAGGTGAGGGAGAATTATACACACATATATATTTATTAATTATAAGTATACATATATATACATGTATATATTATATATACATTTAAAATTATTAAATATATAACGAGAAATAAGGCACGATATATAGAGAGGGGGGAGGCAGAGAGCCGAATAGAGAGAGTGATACAGCGATAATATATACAATAAATACATGTGTGTGTTCTCTTTCGCCACGATTTCGAGGGCATAACGCTGAATTAGCTTAACCAAATATTGTTAATCTAAGGAGAGGCACAGAAGGTGTGTCAATGCGGCCGTATGTTATTAAGTACTGACCACATGTTCAACATGTGTACGGCGTCCATCGCAGTATGCTTGGAAAGGCAAGAGCTAGATCTGAAATGACGCGAATAAAAATATTCAAGATTTTTCATCGGTTTTTAAATATAAATATCTTATTGAATGGGACAAAAACCACAACCTACCTCCATATATATATATATATATATATATATATATATATATATATATATATATATATATATATATATATATATATATATATGATGAAAATGATGGAAATAGTATTCCGACAAAATAGAGAAAATAAAAAGGAACAAACCGTATGATGTGTTCATCAACGTTTCGTCTTTATTTCGAGACTTAAATAAAGACGAAACGTTGATGAACACAGAATACGGTTTGTTCCTTTTTATTTTCTCTCTCTCTCTCTCTCTCTCTATATATATATATATATATATATATATATATATATATATATTATGTAGTAGAAACTTGTAAATTCATACAAATAATTGTAGTATATTATGTAGTAGAAACTTGTAAATTCATAAAAATAATTTTGTGTACAGTTCCCACACTGACATCAATCTGCGCAATATATATATATATATAAATATATATATATATATATATATATATATATATATATATATAAAGGAATATATATATATATATATATATATATATATATATATATATATATATATATATATATATATAAAGGAAAAGAAAAAACACAAGCAGAGAGTGAGAGAGAGAAACACAAGACAGGAGTTACCACAGCCCATTAAAACAGTAATAAAAATTGAACATTCCAATGAATAGTAGACACTTACACGTTTCCATCTCTTGGGAACATTTCAAATGAACTACGAAAATGCTATATTTACATCTCCAACATATTTTGAAAATAATTTCTGAAGAGGACGCTTCATAGAACGTCTGAAACGCGTTAAAAACGATTTCAATGATTAAAAAAAAAATTATTACAATGAGCTAAACATAATTCTCAATAAAAAACCAAGACACGGAATAACAAAATAACGTTAAAAAATACACATTGTTGGTGACCACCCCCTTATATATATATATATATATATATATATATATATATATATATATATATATATATATATATATATATTAGTGTTCGGAAGATTAATCGTAATCGGGAATTCGAAAAAATCGGAACTTGGGGGGGGGGGTGATATCGGAATCGGTATCGGAATCGAAAAATGTTGTGCCTATTTTCTGATGCCAAAACCGAATCCTTTAATCATCTTTTTTTATTTGATTTTATTTAAAAACTAAAATCTTCAACTGCTGGCAGTAATAATAATATAGTAGATATTTATTGATTTAAACATTTAGTGAAACTAAAGTTTAGAGATTTCACCCCCCCCCGACATCCTCGTGTTTTTTTTACGTTTGGGAAAATCAATTCACATTGAAGATGTGCTTTGCGGTAATCAAGACAAAATGACTGTTTCATAGTTAAATATTTAGAGATTTATAAAGAATGGGAATCGAAATCAGTAAATATATCGGAATCGGGAATTAAGTACAGAATCGGTAATTGTATCGGAATCGGAAAAAATATTGGAATCGTCCCATCACTAATATATATATATATGTGTGTGTGTGTGTGTATATATATACATATATATATATATATATATATATATATATATATATATATATATATATTCACGTGGTGCCTTCAATAAGTTTCCAGAATGTTTTCGTAAGGACGCTTTTATTGATAATAGACGCATAAAACTCGAGTCCCCTGTGAAATAATCTCCTCCGGCTGTAATGCACTTGTTGTACTGTTCTAACAATTTTGGAAGGCTCCCATGAAAACCCTCTTGTGTGAGCGTGTCAAGGATTCTTGTTACAGCCTCTTTCAGTTAATCACTAGTATCATAATGACAGCTTCTAAGGTTTCCTTAAGCTTAAGGAACAACCAAAAGTACTAGAGAGCAGGGTTGGGACTGTAGAGGAAGTTGAGGAAGTTGTATTGATCAAACAAGGATGGAGTTATGGACTGCCCGCTTGCAGAAAACTTCTGCATCTCCAGTTCCTCGTGAATAATTGTGTGTACAGTTCCCACACTGACATCAATCTGCGCAATTATTGTCTCTATAAACACACACCGGTCCTTATCCATAAATGCTTTATTTAGTATACCAATTCTAGTGTTCTGTTCCTTACTCCTCCCATACCTCTCATCATCCCTCACAGATTTACTGCTTTCCTTGAATCTCTTATGCCACGCAAAAACTGACGTTCGATCCATAAAAGCAGTCCGAAACATTCCATATGTTTCTGTGGCATTTTTTTTTCAAGTATAAAACAGAATTTTATTGTATATCGGACTTCTAAAGTGTCAACACGTCCGGAGTACATTTTTGAAATTCAGCTATTACAATCAGGCTTTAGTAGTATGTATTCTGATTCCTTTTGCAGCTGTTCATTTGAACCTGAAATAATAAATATTGGTCAGTCATCTCATAAGATGTCTAGCAACAACAACTGAATTTACAAGTTTCTACTACAATTAAAGTCTCGAAACTTATTGAAGGCACCTCGTGTATATATATATATATATATATATATATATATATATATATATATATATATATATATATATATATATATATATATATATATATTTGTGGACTGTTTTTGGAGAAAGAATTCCAACAAAGTGCTCGATTACAAAGAAAAAACCTTTTTCAATATATATATATATATATATATATATATATATTCATATATTTATACATACATATGTATATATATGTGTATATATGTATATATATGTATATATATGTATATATACATATTTATATATACATATGTATATATATGTATATATATGTATATATATATATGTATATATATGTATATATATACATATGTATATATATATATAGTTATTTAAAAGTTATTTAAAAAGTAACTTGCAAGGATGCGATAGAGGTAAAATAATTTTGATTGTTTTCTTTTCCTTATAAGGGAAATGTTTTCCATAATGTTTTATTGTTAAAGCGGTGTTTTTATTCAATAAGTCTGAGGAAAGGCTGTTCTTGTGAAAATTTTCAAACGACTTAATGTTTGAATTTGTCCAAATGGTCTTGAAACAATTGTAACTAACAATGAAATGCACTATTTGTTGCTATCAACACATTCTTTGAAGTCTTGGTTTTTGCTAAAACAATATATGAATGCTCAATTATGAAATATGATAAATTTGTAGCTTACAGTTTAAGTCATATTTTTTGGCTTAAAATGTATTCGTATATGAACGATTACTGAATTTAATAAACCCAGTAAGATTCGAAATACTACAAATAAGACTATATATATATATATATATATATATATATATATATATATATATATATATATATATATATATAAACTACATTTAACAACATGCCAAGGAATGGATTGACTAGAATACTTACGGGCTTTAAAGGCGGGCGAATAAAATATATAATCTGCCTTACTTTAAAAATTTTTTTTTTCGTGTCTTTAAATCCCCACCCACTCTTTTTGTTGATGAGGAGACTTTGTTTTATAAAATCAAATAATAAAATTATTGTTCAAGACGTATTGTCTATCTCAATAAAAACATCGTTTCCGACACAATCAATTTATTGATTTTGTTTCTTCTTCCTTGTTAAACCGTTTTTTTGATTATAAATTATGAATCATTTTACTCAATATTAAAATAGCTCTAGGATATATATATATATATATATATATATATATATATATATATATATATATATTTATATACCTTTCGAGCTTATTATATATCTACATTACAACGAGCACTGTTTTCTTTTAATTGTATTAATGCATTTGCTAATACATTAAAATAAACTCCGCTCTTTAGACTGTTGTTCTAATTCTCTTAATATATATATACATATATATATATATATATATATATAGAGAGAGAGAGAGAGAGAGAAAGATATATATATATATATACATATATATATATAGAGAGAGAGAGAGAAAGGGATATATATATATATATATATATATATATGAGACAAAAATGAGAGAAAATGAAGATATAAAAACTATATAGTAATATATATAGATTTATTCATTTATTACATAAGGTTATACATCAATTAGGGTGTAGGGTAAGTGAGAACTATTTATACCATGGTATTTCGAAGCCTAATGCTTCTTATCAGAAGAGTAGAGAAGATGCTAGGTAACATAATAGAGATACGACGTCCAACAAAATTACATTACTAGCGAAATAAATTATTAAGGTTGTTTTGGGGAACTATGCTGATCTCTGTGATAAAGGAGGGTTGTAGTTTGTAATATATAATGCATGTATTTATATAGCATATTTGTCGTAGTGCGTTTAATGTATGTTGACAGTATGTGTGTTTAAACTGTCGGGGAGAATGTAGGGTCAGTTACTTGAAACCATTTTTTCAGCCATATGTGTAGATGCGTTGCAGCTAAGGAGATGGTTTACATGAGATAGTGGGTTTATGCTATGTCGGTATTTTTTAGCAGGAGTATATGTAACTATAACAACAGATATAAGTTAAGTGTAATAGTACGATAATTTAAGGGGATGATTTTTTACGGGGTGCAGTGTGCAAAGATTTTAACTGACTAAGATAGAGGATAAAGCTGCAGTAGAATAAGGGGATAAAATACCAAGGGTTATGGGATAAATAGTTGTAAACATATAATAATAGTTCTAATAGTTATGACAGTAGAGTTATAAAATATAGGAGAAAAAAAAACTAGGAGAATAAATAGATAAACAAGCAAAAATATTAGGATATTAGGATACATTCCGAAAATAAGAGCGCATTATTTATATTTTTATTTACAGAAAGTTTAGATTAAATAAGTCATCAGTACCGTTGGTTTCAAACCTGATAATACATACAAATATCAAGTTCTATTCAGCCGATACTCATCTTATTTATAACTGGAATTGGAAACATTCACATATATTACAAGATCTCGTTCAAATCTCGTTTTTTTAACAACCTTTTTATTTTTTTTTTATTTTTTGTTAGCGATACTTTTTTTTGAGTGAATTCAATTATTCATACGAAATTGCATTTTTACCTAAATGCGAGTTGGGAATAATTTTCCCTTTGACCAATTTGGTACCTCCTTAAATGGGGAGCGGCATATATATTATTTTAAAAAAATATATAATTATCCACTGACACGTGTTTCGTTGTCTACGACTCATCAGAGTGGCTGAATTTCGAGTCTCGCTAGATTCAGCCACTCTGATGAGTCGTAGACGACGAAACGCGTGTCAGTAGATAATTATATTTTTTTTAAAATAATAATAATAATAATAATAATATATATATATATATATATATATATATATATATATATATATATATATATATATATATATATATATAAACCCTTCGCCTATTCCTGTATCTCGATGCTTTACATTTTTTCTCTTTTAAATATCTCTATTATTTTTCCCCTACCGATTTTTTTCATTTCTAACCTAAATATTCTTACGTCAGTTCTTATTTGTACATCTTTATATGTGTATAATGCCGGCTGTTTCCCTTTTTTGATACTATCTTTTTTTTTAGTTCATCTGTCTATCTGCTATTATATAAGAGGAACTTTGTCTCTGTATGAGAGAGAGAGAGAGAGAGAGAGAGAGATAGATAGAGAGAGGATGAAAGAGATAGAGCGAGAGAATGAAAGAGAGAGAGAGAGATTTCTATGGCCTCGAAACCGGCTGGTCCGATTTTTATAGAATTTCACACAAATATACTTCATGATGTGGCAGTGTTCTTAGATAGGTTTTGTGTCAGCATGCCTTTCATAAGTACCGATAATCGAATCCATCCGATGAAAAAAAGGAACAGGCGATTTTGACCAAAGTTAACACCTTATACAACCTAACAGCACAAGTGCATTTGAGAAGTTTTATTATCACACAAGCAGAAAGGCATGACATATCTAATCAACAGTATGTTCTTTGATATGACAATGACGTGTTCGGAATGAACGTGTCTATTTGAAGCACAATTGCACCATGATACTTGACTTTTGCATTTTAAAATTACATTCAAGCTATTATCACCGCACAAGTAGTAGCGCCAGGCATATAAAATCAAAAGTAGATTTTTGATATAACAGAGGCGCGTTCGAAATTAATATTTATGTTTAGAGTACAATTAAAGTATGACACTTGAGTATTGCATTTTAAAGTTAGATATAAGTTTTTATATATAAAAATAATTTTAAAACATAAAAAATAGGTTCTCTACAGTGCAATGTAGACTGTAATATATTGTTAACTAAGTCACCGCTAAGAGGCAGGTTAGTTTCCTCCCGATTCATCGCAATAGGCCCTTGAATAAGCAGGCAATCAGTCGATTAGATTGAAAAATGGGTAATTTTACCGATTTCGATGACAATAAAAATATGGGAGTGTGAAAGATTCGTTGATCACCATTCAATCCCGGCAACGCCGGGTTTGCTTGCTCGGTCACTTATATATATATATATATATATATATATATATATATATATATATATGTGTGTGTGTGTGTGTGTGTGTGTGTGTGATGTGTGTGTGTGTGTGTGTGTGTGTGTCTATACGTACGTATGTATATATATATACGTATGGATATATATATATGTATGTATATATATGTATATATGTGTATGTATATATCTATCTATATGTATGTATGCATGTATGTATGTATGTATGTATGTATGTATGTATGTATGTATGTATGTATGTATGTCACGGACTCCCTAAGATAAATGGTGAGAAGTGCCTCTAAAATATTTGTGGTCTGTCTTTGTCTAATATATTGGCGCTGGAACCGGAAATATCTCTGAACTGTCATATCTCCGATTCTTAGTCATCCGTTCTTTGTCACGCTGCACAGAGAACACTACCCACCTCCAACGGTACATATCATCAAAACTTTGCAACACTACATCACTCAGTCCACGAGTATTTTTTCGATCGCTTTCCGCACCTCGCTATTATCTCGGCTCTCGAGGATTATATTCTATTCTTATATTTTTAAATTTCGTTAACACCTTTAATGTATAAGCCGACGTCTTTGCACTAGAATGGCTCGTGACTAAGCAACTATGTTACAAATATGCTTTGAAAACACTCACTAGGAAATACCGAGGCTTCTTACAATTTACCCTTATATCTTTATTCGCTTTTGATCCTATCATCGAAGTGGCCGTCGGTGATTTTACTGGTTAAAATATTATTTTTACATACTGTGCATTATTCCCGGGTGAAACTGATCTTACAATTGACAGATTGGTGAGGAATCAAAAAGCAACGAAAATAGCCGGGAGAAACGACAAATAAACGTCACGGCTACAAGCGAGAGTAGAAGAAATAAACAAATGAACTAGAATGTATTTGTATATTTAAACACACACGCGCGAGCGCGCACGCACGCACACACATACATGTTTACTAGATTTTAACACCAAATGTGATGATCGGGATATTCTTGAAAATGACACCGTTTTCAAGGGAGGGTATTATTGGCGTAATGGATACCCTTGTCGAATATGAAATCGGCTTTAACGTTTCAGATAATATAACTTATATTCTGTCCAATTACCCACTAATAAAACCTTTAAAAAAAAAAAAGCTAGTACTTACTTTTTTTTTTTTTTTTTTTTATACAGTGATCACCACTTATCAAGGCCCGGAAGCCACTCAGGGATAAGGGTTATTGCAAGTACATTAAGTTAGTGAGGAGATTTGCTGAAGTGTTCACTTAAGGAGGCGGTTCATTAGGAATTTGTTAACATTGGACTTGAAGACATACAAATTGTAGTCCGGAGGGAAGCAGGCAGACGGAACAGAGTTCCACAGGCGTGCAGTTCTAAGAAAGAAGCTTTGTTCATGGAATCCGCGTTTTGATTTAGGCACAGATATAGAGTGGGGGAAATTTTTCACAGTGGATTCAGCTAGACGGGTGTTTCTCGTGAAAGATTGGCGAGGGGGGACCAGAGATTGGAGTTCAGACGAGCATCTGCCATGGAAATAACGATAAAACAAGGACAGGCTCGCAACGTCTCTTCTGTGGGAGAGAGGTTGCAGGGTAGAGAAAAGGGCATCCCCCACTAAGCCACGAAGTCTATTTTGTACTCTGTCAAGGCAGGATAGGCTGTTTTTAGCAGCTCCTGCCCAGATATGGCAACAGTATTCCATCCTTGGACGTACTTGGCTTTTATATAGATAGAGAATTGCATCAGTAGTGAGATATCTTCTGGAGCGGTAGAAGGATCCCAACATCTTTCCAGCGACTTTGGCAACAGACTTGATGTACGTTCCATTTCAGATCAGGAGTAAAGGTCAACCCCAGAAGCTTGTCAAAACACGGAGCCTCACCCAGACGAGAGCCATCCATCACAATTGATGCCAGATGCAAGAGTTTATAGTGAGGCAAGGATCACGCAATGCTTAGCAACATTACTCATAAACCAGAATAATTTTATTCCTATGGAAAAGAGAAATTCAAACGACTGGAAACAATCCCGGAATAAGCAGGGAAACTGCTGTTATTTTGATATTTAAGTTATTTCTGGACTAGTTGCTTAAATTCTATTATAGGGATCCCTCGCCAATTTTAAAAAACAAAATGCTGTCCATGAACTGTGCAGTGGAGTTGCTCTTGATCAAAATTGGCCGACATTGATTCCGACCAATGGTCATATGAGCCGGTGTTCGCATTTTCTGCAAACTGTCTTTTCTAAATCATCAGAAATTTCTTTACGGAAGTAAGTTATGGTACAGCTTAGTCTTAGGACGTGCATCTTTCAAATTATCACCTCCTCCTTACCATAGGTGATTTATGCCGACTGGGTCAATGTAGAGCTTAATGCAAACCGATTGGCAAGCGTGCTAGCCTTCTTGTTTGCCGTGCAAGCAACCTCATGATTCTTGGATAGTGGGGAAATTGTTGATTACCCATTATTTACTACACTGTTGTAAATTTTCCAGAAGTCACGAGTTCCTAATTTCTGCGCTTCAATACGTTTTCTGGTGGTTTCGGTGTATTCTCTTTTAGTAGTCACTATTTTGATTACACTTACTTCTAGCTACTATAAACTTTGACCTGTTTGTACTGGACTTATGTCGGAATAAATTTCTTCATGTTGCCTTTGAGCAATGGCAGCTGCGTAAGTAGAAGTAAACTATTGAAAACAGTGGAGTTTGCTATAGAACTTCCGTGTGTGAACATTTGCTTCAATTTCATCTTTGAACCGTTCAGTGGTCTCATTTGCGAACTGTTCTGCAGGAAGAGAAAAGATATTTCAATATGGGATATTTCTGATGAGATCTCTGATAGCTTCTCAGTCAGCTTTCTTATAGTAACTTGTGTTGAGTAGTAGCTCTTCAGCCTTGGGCCGAGAGTTTAGGGTGATTTCTACCATTATCACAGCGTGATCAGCACTCCCGAGTAGGCCATGGGTATTAGTTACACAATCATCGGGAACTGTAAAAGTGATAGGTTGTCTATCTCGTCGATCTGGGAGACGGATCAGAAACGTAACTGTCTGTGATAAGGAATAAGATATAGAGAAGCTATGTTTTATACTACCAGCTGCGACTGTGTACGTAGAGAAACAAAGCCAATTACTGTGGTGGACATTAAAGTAACCAAATACATGCACTTGCTGGCTAGTATAAATGGAGAGTGCCGTATTTTTGCTGTCAGAGACTTGGTTGATTAAGGAGAGGGGTAGAGAAAATATATGTATATACAGACATGTTGTAGGCTAAATCTAAAGCTCCTAAAGACCTGATCGTCTGATTCTAATTTTGATTCTTTAGTCAGGGAGAAGGGTGTTTCGAATATAGACTCCAAGTCCGTGCATATGTCTGTCATTATGACAAGTGGGAGATTACTAGACATATTAAAGTGCTTAGAGGGGTAGAGGAGTGTATGTTAGATTCACTTAGCGCCAAGATGTCCGGGGAGTTAGCTTGGAGAAATGATTCAACATTATCTAAATCAGTTTTAAGCCGGTGGATATTCCTGAATGTAAACCTCAAGGGAGAAGGCAAATTGGGTTCGTTTGAGTTTAAGCCTGGTATGATCGTAATTTTTAACTAAACTGACATTTTATTGTATTTAAATATTTTAGTTTTATAGTAAGAGGTGCTGGGAAAGGTAGTTGTGTAGGCCCGAGAAAGCCCACCAACGATGGGTGCAGGGTCCCTTTTCATGCGCGAAAAGGCACTACAAAGATCCCGATATTATACAACTGAAGCTACAAAGAGTTAGGGCTACTGTACTGTCAGTCGAAAAACAGCAGCCAGACAAACTGTCAAACCGGTATCTTCATTGGCATATATGGCACTCAAGCACTCTGAAAGTTTTAGGGAATGGGAATGTGGCGGAAGTGGAGAACGGCGTTCATTGACGTAGTCAGAAATCAAGGTCAAATATTAGGTGTTTCTCTCTACTCCCTGTGATCGCACCTCTGCGCCTGGCTAATAGGAAAAGAAGGAATATAAAAGCTGGGCGATAGGCAGAAATTATCTACTCCTTAAGGAGTTTAGGTTTGCAAAACGGTAGTTTTTTCGAGTCACCAGCTCTAAGAAAATCGTTGACCAGGACTAAAGAGGCCTCCCTCCCCGATTTATTTAGTGCCAAGGCGTATGAGGTCAGTAACACAGAGTTAACTTGGGAGTTTTCCATTCTTCTAGACCGATGATCTAAGAAGATCTACGAGTCCATCAGTACCGAGAAGATTAGCCCTGCACCTGGGTCCTAAACCAAGTATTTTTGCGACCCCGCATGGCTAATAATGATTGAGTTAGTACTAAAGGTTATATATCTACTGAAAAGTTATACTCCTCAAAACATAATATCGAGCTTTGCTCTCCACAGCTTAATTCCATCATAAATTTGTCGCTTATAAAATTCTTTATTTTTGATGCGAAATATGAATCTAACTTATGTTCAATTCCCCTTACTAAGGCTATCCAAGTGGTTTTGTAATCCTCGAAATAAGTGATAATCTGAGGGATCTAGGTCAGGATAACATGCAGCATGCGCTCAGATACCGCAATCAAATTCTCCTAAG
Source organism: Euprymna scolopes (assembly GCF_053919585.1). NCBI lineage: Eukaryota > Metazoa > Mollusca > Cephalopoda > Sepiida > Sepiolidae > Euprymna > Euprymna scolopes. The sequence goes on from NC_136498.1 coordinate 107,104,129, forward strand.
AAATTTTTTGTCATTAATGTTGTTGGATGTCGAACATTTTCCTGGTGGAATATGATCCCCCCTACTGTTAACTAAAGATGGCCGTTTTCGCGTCAACATAAATGTCTTGCTTGTAAAATTCTACAGCATTTTACGAGGAATATTAAACTAACTCATGTTCAATCTTCTCTCGTGATTTTAACCTAATGCTATATAAATGGTATTGTCATACTAGAAAAAAAAGTGATAATCCGAGGGAGCTAGGCGAGGAGAGTATACAGGATGAGGCATGGTTTCCCTACTAGATTTTTCTTGTCACTAGTACTGTGTGAGAACAAGCATTATCATGGATAGAAGATGACTGATATTCTAGTGACTTAAAATGGTCGTTCTCGGATAAAAATGGATGGAAATATTGCAACATAGTGACCAAAAAAACGTGGTGAAACGACAACAATGTATAGTTTATGCATGCTTTTCTGACTAAAATTCAGAAACTACACGAGATACGCTAATAAACTATACGCATTCTGCTGTAGTCTTACATTGCTAAGATTTTCGTTCATAAATGATGTTTGAATTATCTTGAAAGAAAAAGTTATGAATTAATCCTTGCTACAGGCATTAGCAATAACAATATACATAAAATAAGTTACAATAATTTAAAATACCATTTCTAAAAACCACAAAACCATCTGCACCGACGTGATATATAAACAAGTGAAGAATGTATGGCCCCCTGTTAGTTCACAGTGAACGAGGTATAAAAAAATGACTAAGGTCAGCATTTGCCCCCCCCCATTTAACCCTAAAAGTCCCCATCAAATCCGGGGAAAAATTTACAAATGATCCAATTTTAGGCCTTTACATATATAAATTTGAGTTCTGCACCATGCGAAAAAAGAAATGACTAAGTCCATCAATTGCGCCCCCCATTTATCCCCAAAAGTTCCTAATGCCTTAATATATTTAAAATTGAGTTCAGCACTGTGCAAAACTACTGAATAGACATACACAGAAAATTTTGGACAAATTTGGTAAAATAGTCCCAAAAATGGAGTGCTTTTATTAGCCCTAAAAGAGCCCCTGGGGCACACCCAAGAGTTATCGCGAAGTATAGACAAAGAAAATTATATAGAAATCAGTTAGTTACAACTTTTCAGAAAGTTTTATAAAAATCCAAGGTATCATTTTTTTTTTTAATAAGCACAAACGTGTCAATTTAAGCCATTTCAACCTGAAAGGCACCCATAAGGAGGCAACCGAAGTTTTCCCGGAAAATCCGTTCTGTTACTTTTTTACTCATACCATGTTTAATGTTTGTGCAAAATTTCAAAAAATTCCAAGGTTTAGTTATTGTGAAAAGTGTGGGCAGACGAACAGACGGACGGACGGACGGACGGACGGATCAGGGTGAATTTACAGGTCCACTCTCCTTTTGTCGGGGGGGGGGGGGTGCAAAAAAACGGTAGTGTAATTTCATTGTATAAAATTGAATCAAGTTGAGATATAACGTTTTGCTTTTTAGCGTTAGAACGAGCAATGGGCCCGACTTTCGTATTGATTCCTTTAGACATATCACATGCCAGTTTCCGACAAAGCGCAACCCGACAAAGCGAAGAGCTGAAAGACAGACGGATTATCAACAGATCAGAAGGCAAATCCAAATAGCTGAAAGAAATAAAAATAAACCTATGTATAAGAAAACCACTCTGGAATAAATAAATACATTAAAAAGAGTCCGAATATTTGCAAATATTATTTCATTCGAGCGATTGTAGTTGAAACAAAGAATGATGCTTGTCAAGAATTGGCGTCTGTCAACTGGGCGAGAGGACGATACTGACAGGACCCCTGGTTATCAGAGATTGTCAGTTCTAAACCGCTTGTATGTGAAGTGGATGTTTGTTTTGTTGTCGTAACATAAACAAGCTTGAGACAAGGAAAGTTGGTGGCGTTAGAAGGATTCAAATCTATATAAATAAACCAGTAGATATGTGTGTGGGTTTGTCCATGTGTAAATATTTAACCGATAAACTATTAAACTACTAGTCATATACCACTGAAATTAACAAGACATAGTAATCATACACCAAGGATAGTTTACTGTATTTGATTCCCAAGGAGTTTAACTGTTTCTGAAGATTATCTGGAATTGAGTCAAGCGTACCTATGATGATTGATACGGTGGAACATAGCAATCTTCACTCTCAATTTCTTCTTCTTCTTCTTCTTCTTTTTCTTTTTCTTCTTCTTCTTCTTCTTCTTCTTCTTATTATTATTATTGTTGCTGTTGTTATTGTTCTTGTTATTATTATTATTATTATTATTATTATTATTATTATTATTATTATTATTATTATCCATCCATCCATCCATCCATCCATCTATCAATAGGACAACGTTTGTGTTATTTATTTTGTGTATCATGCTTACATTCGAGTGACAGTCATTTAATTTTTATGGACTTCTATTTCTTGTAATAAATAATTTTACCAAGAACTCTTCATAAGTTTTAGTTTCGGTTTCGATTATAGCTGACGGCATTCAATTATTTCGGTTTCGATTAAAGCTGAATTATTTTTTTTATCAATAATTTTATGAAGAATTCTTCATAAGTTTTGGTTTTGGGTTCGATTATAGCTGAAGAGACTCAAGTTATATATATATTTTTTTTTTCATAAGTCTTGGTTTCGGTTTCGATTCAAGTTAATGCGCCCAATTCATATTGATATATTTTTTTTATTTTTAGAATCTCAACTTTATAACATATAAAAAAAAATATAAAACATATGTTAGAACATTAACTTTATAATAATATATACGAAATCTACAAGAATTAAAAGATCCATATTGAAGTGTACTTTACGACCGGGCTACACCGGGCGTTCATGCCAGCTTAGATAAATACTTTTGCAGTTTTAACAAAATGGATACAATAATATCAGAGCGTCTCCATATGCACTGAACATCTATAGAATGCTAACAACAATATATTACATGTGAATGAATCCTCTGTGGAATTTCCACAGGGCCCGCCAGTTATTACTAATTGTCTACGTAAAAAAAACAGCTTGTTTTATGGAATCTATGTGATGAGCTTTTACAGATTTCTAGCATTCTGAGCCTCTTTCAATGATTGCTGCCACTCTTTTGCGGTATTGCAGTAGCCGTTTCTTATATATAAATAAATGTATAGTTTCTGTATGCTTTACTGACTAAAACTCAGAAACTACACGAGATACGCCAATAAACTATACGCATTCTGCTGTAGTCTTACATTGCCAAGATTTTTGTTCATAATTAAATTTCACTTTAAAAATCCTATTTTAAATGAAGCTAGTATTTAAATATATACTCACAAAATAATTAGTTATTGGCGGCATTTAGAAAATAAACAGCATGCTTACCTAAGCGACCCTACACTTATGCATTAACCTAATAATTAAATTAGCAAAGGCAATTTTTGTAAAGCTGTACTGTTCAAAATGTTGAACTCTACTCAATACTAAGACCTTTTTAACATACAGGCTAGAAAAATCGAATCTCCTAACTGCATTCTCAGCAATCACTGCCATCCGTAGTGTTGTCTCACCACGTTTTTGGCCAAGTAAAGCCTCTGGCCGGCTTTGGGTAGGATTAGAACCGCTATCTTCAGCCAATTCTCATCTGGAACCGTAGAGATTCAACGTCTCTATCAACTGCACCACGGACCCCGAAGGTTCAGATAGCGGTTTCAATCCTACCCAAAGCCGGTCAGAGGCTTTACTTGACCAAAAACGTGGTGAGACGACAACAACTACGGATGGCAGTGATTGCTGAGAATGTTAGGAGATTCGAAGTTTCTATTCGTCGCGATTACCACCTTGCGAATGCCAGGGGATAGTTGACCGAAACGTCGTGAAACAACAACTAATAAAGATGAGAATAATAGTCCGCAATAAATAAATTATTATAAATAATGCTCATCTCAATAATGAATTCCAATTAAAATAATATATAGACTAGAAAAAAATTCTTTTTAATTTTTACCAATAGAGTATTCAAAATTGAGGCTCTACCAGCTGAGTCTCCGACATGACTTTCAGTGTTCTGTAGTAGTGGGTAGCAATTAAGTGAATTTTCAGATCAAATCTGACATCATCCGTCGGCGTAGATTATATTTCCAAGCTTGCCTTCGCTGTGTGTATTCTGGCCGCAGCTCCTTAGTGGTATAAAATGCATATATTTCTTTTGTAATGAAACAAAGATTTTATTTAATCGTTTGCATCACGAATTAGCTTGTATATAGTGCACACATTTAATAGAGTCGTGTGCAGAACTCGTGTAGACGATGGCCAATACCAGTTTGTACTTCCACTAGACGTACCGCGTGTCACTCCTGTTTGCCAACGCCTCCCATACCTGTATTTGGTAATTATATATTCATATAACCAGGCCGCCCGGCATTGCCCGGTCGTAAAATACACTTAAATATGATATTTTAATTAATGCAAATTTCGTATTTAGTATTATACTAGCCTGGGTGCCCTGCGTTGTCCGGGTGTTTGGAGGTTTATGTTGAGCCAAAAAAGAAAGTGGTAGCAAGCGAGCAGGCTCGAACCCGTACTGCGAAGGAGGAAAAAAACATGAAAAAAGGGACGTCTTTGCTGTTGCGTCCATCGCCAAACCGGAAGTGATGTAGGTTTAAATTTAGGCTAGTCAATCGAAAAGAAGGGATGAATTTCGAAAATATCGGCGATAAAGCGACCCCTCTCGGTAATAAATTAATGTTTTAGCCAATTTCTCGATATTTGTCGTCCGAAGCGTCAAGCTTCAAAACAATACCGATCTCGTGAAAATCCGTCGCCTCTGTCGAAAGTTTTAGGCAGACATACTAACATACATACATACATACATACATACATACATACATACATACATTTAAACAGACAGGTGAAATTTATATTGTAGATTCTCTTGGACCTAGTAATGAATTGAAAAGTAAAAAAAAAATGACTTGTGCGCTACCACCAAGAATCGAAACCAAAACGCTTAGCTTAAGTTTTAATTTTTCCTTTGACGTTAATGCCCGAGCTATAAGGACATGTTCGCTGCAAGGCTAAAAATTAAAACATGAACCAATAGCTATTACGTTACCCTTGCATATTCGTAATGCCGTCGTTCGACATTCACCTGTCAAATTCCATTTATATTAATTTATACACATTTGCACATATTTCCCCGACTTAAACTCAAATATAAAGTTTCGCATTGGTTTTAATACCCTATATATAACGTTTCATGTCTGTAGACCAAAAATTGACTGAGGAGTTTGGTAGGCAAATTTTCTTTAACAAATATATATAGGAATAATAAATATAAAATCTGTGAATTTTTTGATTAAAGAAAATAATCATTTTATACCAAAGACTTACTTTAAAGCAAGCTTAGTTTTAAAAAAATGTATTATTTGGAATTTGATTATTTTCAGTGACTTTAGTGAAAATACAAATGTATTTTTTTTTTATTTCGACGAGGAAAAAATCTGCGCCATCTGACAGGTCTTATCTTAAAAAAGCTTTATATACTGCGTTAACCCTCCACTATTATTACATACATATATATATATATATATATATATATATATATATATATATATATATAAAGATATATATATATATATATATATATATATATATATATATATATATATATATGTATATATTTCTGTGAGAATACAGGGTGTCCCAAATGAAGATGACGGATTTTAAATTTGATTAACTTCATCAATATTTAAGTTATGCTTACCAATGTTTATACGTAGGTAGATGAGCCTTTCCGTGATTTTTTGGCATATAGTAAAATATCATCGTTTACTTAAATTTTATTTGTGCAACTTAATCTAGGGATGTGTTGTGTCTGCACAAATAATTAACAAGAACACGGAAAGTAAAAGTATACAATAATATATTAGGAAGAAAAGTTATATATATATTTACATGTCTTCAGATATACTTCAGTTGGGGATATTCCGGCAGGTGGCGTGTTGCATGTCTTACTGGAGGCAGCATAAGCGTTTTGCCTATTTGACGGTCGTTGCCGGACTCCCCCGGTATTGGTGATTGATACCTTTATGTATCTCACTCACCCGCCTATGTTAATTAGTAGGCGTCTCCACAACACCCCCCTCCCAAGATTTGTAAGTCGTGTAGATTTCAATATCTTTTCCTCTTGGGGTTCATTATAATTGGTTCTGTAAACTTTCTTTTCCTTCCCGATCTTCTCGGTTCGGGCATGGTTGGTGGTGGTTCGATATCAAACGCTTCGTATAGTATATCAATTGGATCTTCCTTTTCATCATTTTCCCTTTTTTATGTCTGTGATAACATCGTCATTTTCAGCCTCCCTTCTTATATCGGTTAACGTGACTGGTAATTCTTTTATTATATTCGACACCATGTTTTTTTTCCTCATAATTGGAACGTATAGCTGCAATTACTGACTCTTCAAGGGTTTCCTCAATTTTCAGTATAAGCCTTGATAGGCCATCCGCATGACCTATTTTTTTTTTTCGAATCCAGATGTTTTATTTGAAAGTCATAATTTAGCAAGATCGTACCCCAACGGAGTAGGCGATTTGGCGTATGTACTGGCAAGCCCTTTTTGGAGCCGAAGATTGTCACTAGGGGCTTGTGATCTGTTTCCAGTATAAAGTGTCTCCCGTACAGGTAACGGTGGAATCTCGTCACCGCGAAAATAATGCTTAACCCCTCTTTTTCTATTTGAGAGCAAGTCTTTTCTGCCGGAAGTAGTGTCCTTGAGGCGTGAGTTATAGGTTTCTTCGATCCATCTGGCAGGATATGCTGTATACATGCTCCTATACTATACGAGCTTGCGTCGCTCGCAACACTTATTTCTAATTTTGGGTCGTAATAGGTTAAAAATAGATCGGACGTCAGCGTCTTTTTAATTTTCTCAAATGCGTCTTGACATTCTTTTGTCCATATCCATGGTGTTTTTTCTTTAATAACTCGTTAAGCGGAGCTCTTAGGTCATGCATTCCTTTGATAAACATTTGGTAGTAGTTTGCGAGACCCAAGAAGCTCTGTAGAGTCGTCACGTTATGTGGTGCCGGCATGTTTTTAATTGCTGTCGATCTTTCTGGGTCTGGGCGTCGACAGTCTTTATTTATTATTTACCCTAAATATTTGATTTCGTCTAAACAAAATTCGTATTTGTTTTCTTTCACCTTGAATCCGTATTCATTTATTCTTGTGAATACTTCTTTTAGATGCTCTTGATGTTCCCTTATGGACGCGCTCCTGATGATTATGTCATCCAGGTATGCACAAGCACAATCTATTCCGTTCAGCATTGTATCCATTGCTTGTTGAAAAATCGCCGGCGCGACTTTGATCCCGAAGTGTAGACGGTTGTATTTGAACAACCCTTTGTGCGTGTTAATGCATAATATCTTTGAGCATTCTTCTTCCATCGGAATTTGTAAATAGGCGTCGGACAAATCTATTTTTGAAAAAAATTTGCCACCATTTAGTCTGGCAAATATCTCCTCAGGGCTTGGTAAAGGGTAGTGGTGATCTTTTAATTTATCGTTTAGGCCTGTAGAAAAGTCTGCACAGACTCGAATTTGTTCCGATTTTTTTTTTACGTACACCGCAGTCTTCCCAGACGCTAGTTTCGATTTTCGATAAGATGCCTGTTTTTTCGAGTCTATCTAGCTCGCTATTTATTTTGTCTAAACCGGCGAACGATACGTTCAGTTTTTTCTTAAACACCGGTGTTGCATCTTTTTTAGCTCGAACGAAGCCTTAAATTTATCGCATCTCTTTCTGGGAATTTCTTTTTTAGATCGTTTTTAATATTTTCTTATTTTGGGGTGCAACTGGTTATTTTTCTACAAAAAGCGTTCCTTGGTTTATCCCAAAGATTGAATTTTTCAATCCAGTCAATTCCCAGTAAGTTCTCGTTTTCTTTAATTACGAAGATTTTAAATTTCTTCGTCGTGCCATTTAAATTAATGGGCAGGATGACCTCTCCTTCGAATTTTTATTTCGTCGCCTGTCACTTGACTTTTGAAGAGTCGGTTTACCCAGCATTTTCCAAGTGTTGGCGTTTATTAACGACAACTCCGATCCAGAGTCAAGCTGAAACTTCACTTGTTTGTCGAAAATATTTACTGATACATATTTTCGTAAATTATTTTTCCCTTTATCGTCTGTTGTCATTTGGTGTACTCTATTTTTTGTTAAGCAGCAAACACTCTTATGTCCAACTTTATCGCAATTGTAGCACCTGATATTTTTGTAAGGACAATCCTTTTCCAAATGTTTTTCATCACATCTTCTGCAATTATTATCTGATACTGTCTTTTTATAAGTCATTTGATTATTATCGTAATTTCGTTTTCTGTAGTTATTATATTGACTATAATCGTAATTTCGTATTCTGTAGTTATTATAATTTGAGTATTTATAATTTGGGTATTTTTTTTAATTTTGAGTAGTCTCAAGATTTCTTTGTCCTGAATTTCTGACAGGTTTTTAATCTTCCTAATGTACGCCACTCCTGCTTCTTCTATATCCCTGGAACCTTTTTTTTAGTGATACTGCCCTTTGGCAATCTTCTGCTAATTTCTGTAATGTCAGGCCTTGTTCTGTCTCTAATTTTGAGAGAACGCGTCTTCGGATCTCTGAATTTTCTGTGGATACTAGACCCTGTGAAAAGATTAAGCGTTTGAAATCGTCCACCGTGAGTTCCGATAATTTGAAGTTGTTGCAGTTTTTATTTACTACTGACGCGTATGTCAGGTAGTCCTGCTCATCAGTTTTCTTAAGATTCATACATGACCATCTCTTGTGGAAAAGAGACATGTTCGGTCTGAATAACTCCTTAAGAAGTTTTACGGTCTCAGCGACAACTAACTGATTCGTTCTCCTTCGCAATATGAAATCAACAAATTTGCAATATTCACTGGTACCAAGCTTTCGAAGTAATAAACTTACTTTCTTTCCATTTGGCCAGTTTTCGCAGTCTGTTTCGAAAATATCTTCATACCTCTTGAAGTATGCATCAAAAGTTTTATCGTCTTCCGGTACATATGTGAACCCATCTATGCTGTTAACAATTGTTGTGTTAGAGAAGGTTGTATTATTTTCTTGTATGGAATTAGCTGTTAATCTTTCTAATAGTTCTTTCTGTTCAAATTTTATCTGCGCGAACCTTTCTTCCTGCCTTTCTAGGAATTTTATGAGTCGTTCATTTTGTCTTTCGTCTCTTTCTGCGTATAGCGTTTGCTGGTCTTGTTGTAAGATCTGCTGATTCTGCATGAACTGTGTCATTATTTTAGCATATTCCTCCAGCTTGTTATTTTTTTCAAAGATTAGAAAAATCAGTCTATTTTATTAATTCCCTTTTTACAATAACTACGAACAACCGTTTTTAGGTTCGCTTTTTTTTTCTTTTTTTTCAACCGAATTCTATCGATATATTAGTTTTTGCGTTGACGCTTTCTTTTCCCTTTTTCTATTGAAGGATAAAAAAATGTATTTTATTTTTTTTCTCTTAGTCGGTTAAGTTTTGAAAAAAAAATCCTTTCTTAGTACAGCTGAAAAAAAATCACTTTTCTCCTTCAAGACAATTTGCATAATTTAGTTCACGATGTACTAGCCAACCCCTTTTTTCTTTGACTTTCGTAGTCACGTTGAAATGGTTATTGGTATTTTGCTTTCAAGTATCTTGTTTGAATAACTCATTCGACAATTTTGTAGTTACTTTCGTTTGTTTTTCTTTTGTTTTGAATAAATCTTCGCTCGACAAATTTTGTAGTTACTTTCGTTTGTTTTTCTTTTTTTTCCGACCGTGATGATTTTCCGCGTAAATTATTTTTCGAATACTGTGTTGTGTCTAACAGTGAATTCTCCAGTAAATCTTTTTCAAAATCATCGACGTTACTGTTGTGTTCAAACAGTAGTTATTGTTTTTTTCCTTCGAGTACGTTTTTTTTTTTAACTTTTCCCGAGTACCTATTTTTAGTACACCACTGTTGAATTTAGTAGGGGATTTTCCCGCGTAAGTCTTTGTCGAATTCCCGTCGCCACTGTTGTGTTTAATAGTGGATTTTATCCCGCGTAAGTCTTTTTTCGATTTCCCGTCGCCACTGTTGTGTCTGCACAAATAATTAACAAGAACACGAAAGTAAAAGTATACAATAATATATTAGGAAGAAAAGTTATATACATATTTACATGTCTTCAGATATACTTCAGTTGGAGATATACCGGCAGGTGGCGTGTTGCATGTCTTACTGGAGACAGCATAAGCGTCTTGCCTATTTGACGGTCGTTGCCGGTGATTGATACCTTTATATATCTCACTCACCCGCCTATGTTAATTAGTAGGCGTCTCCACAACAGTATTTTTTTTCAAAATATCTAATTTTAGTTATGAAAAATGATGTTACTCAAATGTCCACCATTTTTATTTTCACACTCTTGTGCTCTGTGAAGGACATTGTCCAGCACATAACTTAATGTTTCAGAGCTTATGGCCCTAATGTCCTCCTCTATATTGTTTTTAAGGGCATTTAATGTGGCTGGTTTGTTTGCATATACCCGCTCTTTGAGGTAACCCCAAAGGAAGAAATCTGCACATGTGAGATCTGGCGAACGGGGTGGCCAATTTATCTCACAGTCACGAGAAATTATTCGGTTTCCGAATATGTTCTGGAGCAGATTTAATGTTTCTCGTACCGTATGCGCCGTTGCACCGTCCTGCTGGAACCACATTGATGGAGAGACCCCAATTTGACTTGATCTGTTTTTTACTGATGTGGATGGATCCTCGGCCACACTCTCTGCTAATCTTTGACGATTCTCATCACTTCTTGCCGTACGGGGTCTACCAGATTTAGGGAGGTCACATACAGACCCTTGCTCATGAAATCGAGCCACCATAGCTTTTATTGCATTGGGTTTAGAGGAATTTCTTGTGTTGAAGTTTCATCGAAATTCTCTTTGAGTTTCTGACATTGACTCATTCAGCCGAAAATACGACTCTACGATAAATATCCGCTCCTCGGTAGTGTAACGACTCAAGATGACCTTGGAAGGGTTACTCTATACGATATGAAGAAATAAAAGAAAAATATAAGAAATAAAGAAAGTTATGAACTTTTTTTAACCATCAGCTTCTTTTGGGACACTCTGTATATTTAATTTCCTTATAATATATATACCAATCCTTACTTAAGAAGTCCAATATAATTACAGAGTAATATAATTAAGGAATGGCAACAGTCTATATCCCATAATTTATGACGTTGACAATCTTACAATTTATTCCTTTAATTCAGTTGACATTATATATCTTGACAGTATCTATCAAGAATTGAAATGTCAACCGAATTAAAAGAATAAATTGTAGGATGGTCAATATCATGAACTTTGGAATATAGACTTTTGTCATTCATTTTATATATATATATACATATATATATATATACATATATATATACACACGCGCACACACACACATATACACACACACATATATATATATATATATATATATATATATATATATATATATATATATATATTAGTTTAAAAAGGTGTTTTTCTTTTCTTTCCCCACCCCTCATAGAAATTACTTTATGCCAACATTACTTCATTCCGACATTTACTTGTAAAGACAGTCGTCGAAAAGTACTTCAAGTTTCTTCATCGTTCCCCCTTTTCTTTTTTCTTTCTCACCCTTTTAGTCGATCTTCTTCCTTTTCAATTTATTTTTCTTACTTTTAGTCGATCCTGTTTCTTTTTACATTATAGTCGATCTTTTTTTATAAGGTTTAAAAAATTTTTTTTTTTTAAATGCCCCACTTCGGTTTTAAACTATTACAATTCTGTTGTACTTCGAATTTAATATATATATATATATATATATATATATATATATATATATATATATATATATATATATATATATATATATATATATATACAGGAATCGAAGACAGAATTTTCATTAAAAATTTTCATAAAATCTTTTTTTTTCAAAATATCTTTCACGTATGAAATCCGCCTGGCACTTATTAACCATTATCCTCGAGTTGGTTTTGGGCTTGATAAACGGTAAACCCCTATTAATTTAATGTTTAACTTTAGTAAGAAATGATTCGTTTTAATACTTTAATTAAGGTCGCTGTTTCAGATTAGGACCCAATTCAGGGTCGCAAATTAATAGGTTTTCTGAACACTTTAGCACCTAAAGAATCTCATAGCTACTTTTATTTTACTTTTTTTATATTTTTTGCTTCCGTTACGACCATCTCTGTTTAGATCGTGAACTAATTTCATCACTCGTTAAACTCTCAATGCTTTGAGCGTGTGAGCTCTCCTGTATGCCCCGCCCCCAGTTTTCCAATCATCTAACACCATTTTCATTTCTTTGACAGATAAAAACAAATAGATTAATAGATCGGTGTTCACGGTCGAAAATGCAAGCCCTTAATATCTTTGAGTCCACCAAACAAGTTACGAATCACTCAAGCCGAGACGAAAGCGAACTTTTAAACGAAAATACCGACCCGGGGCAAGCAATAAGACAAGTAGGCAGTAGTAACAGCCACGCAATAGAACATTCAATTAATAAAATAAAAATAAAAAATAATAAAAGAAAAAACGTTTCCCACGACCCCCAAATCATCAGGTACACGAATCAATACGACCATTTGCGTATTACGCTGTCTTCGTTGATAGAAAAAAACGTCCTCGATCGCATGCCGGCCCCAGAGTGTGAAATATTCGTTATTGGCGCTACTCAGGCGAACACCGATCCTATTAAGTTACATGGTAGGATTTTATTAGCGTTAACGACGTAGAGCTGTAGTCTATTCCCCGAAACTTTCACGTTGTATCTGATCTCAGTCATGCGTGTGGTGTTAAGACAGCCTTGTCGGGGCAGAAACACCCTTGATGCTGTAATAGGTGGCAATCGTGGGACAGCGACCCGTGACTACATTATTGGAAAAATCCAACCGTCAAAGGAAAGGGCATGCTCAAAATTGGTATGCAGTGAACAGGTCGCTTGGGTTGTAAGATTGTTCAATTTGTCCGCTATGCCTGTGTTAGAGGCAACTACTTCAGTAGATGTGGATGTGTCATTTTGTAACGTTGTCCGGAAACTAATACAATGTACCTTCAGTCGCAAAGCAGACACCAAATAGAAAAGAACTTCAACTCGTTTTTTTTATATTGTTGTTGTTGTATAAGGACATTTATTTCCAATTTGTTACAGCCGTGAAGTAACTTTCGTGATCGTTTTTTTTCTAACCTGATCTCGAACGTTATCGATTCTCTCAGGTGATCCCAAATGGTATTTCGTTCCGTGTTCCACATCTCAGCCCCGATTGTTCTCTTTCTCCTTTTGTATAGTCTTCCCCCTTAACAGTGACGTCATTTCGCATGAATTTGCATATAGCCGTTCGCTCTCTGTAAAAATTTAAACACGCCTTAAATTGCATTTAGTTTATGCAAGTCGACTGTAAAGAAACCCTTTATTATAAAGCACACGTTTTTTTTTGTTTTGTTTTTTTTACTTAAATGTAATTCTTGCAATACCGTGGGGCTGTTTCCAAGCTGATTAAAACTTGGCCATTTTCAAGTCTAATGTAAATAAGTTCGTATTGAGCTGTAATCTGATAGTATAAAATCCTATCCACCTTCTACAATTGCTAATCATCACGGTGCTGACCCACTGTCTACCCGACACTCACTAACCCTCATCCTTGATTGGTATTTGGATCATGTTAAGCAATGAACTTCTATAGTAAAAAAATAAATTTAAAATAATAAAATATTTGCTGTCAGGAAATTATCGTTTTCACTTTTGAAATAAATAGTAAGATGAATAATATCTTGGAATTTTGAATATAGACTTTTTTTCCTTTATTTGCATATACTCTGTTGTTTTATTTAACATATATCGAGATTCATAAATAAAAACTCAGTATAAATAAAAGGTAAAATATAATTGAAAAGCAAATTCCTGATATATATATATATATATATATATATATATATATATATACATATACATATATATATATATATATATATATATATATATATATTCACATATATATATATAGTGGAAATGGTAATTAATAAAAACTGAAGAACTCCAAAACCAAAACATTACCGACATACCAAACACCCCCTCCCACCTTTCCCCCTTGTTCCCTTCCTCTTTTTCCGCTCTTCTCGCACCCCTCCCCTGACCTCATTACCTCTTTCACTCTTCCATCCCATAATAACGAAAATTCTGTAAAAGTCTGAGGAAGCTACAGACGGCCAAAAAAAAAACGGTAGCTGAAACAATAATGTAACTTAACAGAAAGATACGGTAATAAAAACAAAACGTATATATATATATATATATGTATGTATATATATATATATATATATATATATATATATGTATGTATATATATATAGGTGTGATATATGTATGTATATATATATATATAGGTGTGATATATATATATATATATATATATATATATATATATATATATATATATATATAGTTTATTATCAAATTCAATATTTTTTACGAGCATATAATAAAGTTATCTATAAGCATAGATGTATAACTAAACTTCGTTGGGACTCGCCACCTCTCGATACGTAGCTAGCTGTTTTACCATAAGACAACAATTCAATGTACGATTTTTATCGCCTTTTAAATGAAAGATTGCTGATTTATTTATTTATTATTTTTTATATTAAGCGATTGTGTTGTATTCTTTCTTATTTCTTTTGGGTGTTTTAAAGAGAGAAGTTATCTGCCCTTTGTTTACATTTTAGTCGACCCACATTTTGGGACATATGATTTGTAATTAACTTATTATTTTAATATCTATATATATAAAAATGTAAAGTTGGTTTGTTCTAAACAAATAAAACCCTATTTCTAAGTTACCAGTTTATTTGAAATTTTCAGACAACCAACCTTTAGAGTCGAGGTATGTTTTTATGTTATTGAAATAAATTTACCTCGCGATTTATTAAAATTAAAATATTAAATAAAATAAATATATGTTTTTTACTGCGAATCTGTTCTGCTGATAAAACTGAACTTCCGGTTCGATTCATTTCACAGCCACGAATTGACGAAAGATTTCATTTTCTGTTAACTCGATAAGTAAAAAAAAACAAAAAAACTTACTCGTGCAGAGAGTGATCCGTGCTGAAATAATAATGTTATTATTTAAAAAGCCATTCTTAACATGGGGAAGGGAGGGTGTTTTGTACCTATTCTGTACTTTAATCTTACAATTGAATAAAAAGATATCATAAAACTTTAAACGTGGAAAACGATTTTAAAAAAATAGCGCGGATCACTCTCTGCATTAGCACACACACACACACACACACACACACACACACACACACACACACACACACACACACACAAATAATAATAATAATCCCATATTTTAAAACTTTAAATTCATTCATGTACTTATGTTTTTTAAATTTTATTTATGTTAAGGCTTCACTCATGAAACATTACGTTTTAATTGTTTAGTTTATTTTCACGGCATTGTTTACATAAAAAAGTTTGTTTTAACTTTTTCTAAACTGTTTCATTTTTACGACATGCCTCAACGTATTATAAACACCCTAACCCCCCCCCCATGTTAAAAAAACGCCCTTCCATAAACCTCGAAAGCCATTCTTAACATGGGGAAGTTAGGGTGTTTATAATATGCTGGGGCGAGTCGTAAAATTAACGAAGTTGCTATCTATTATTTATTGCAAAAATTGCTTGAAATTTATTTATTTGACCAAAAAATTAAATTTTGGTACTCCTTGGGCGTTGAGTTCCATGGCGACCAGTAGAAAAAAATAATAGTCGCTCCCTTAGTCTCCCACCTCACCCCGCGCGTAACATATTTTATTTACTGACGTTGCCGTAACTAAACGATTATCTGTCACATTTACAAACATTTATTTATTTATTTATTTATTTTGAAAAAAGTTTTACTTTTTATGAATATTAAAAGAAAAATGGGTACTCATGCAGAGAGTGATCCATGCTGAAATAATAACGTTATTATTTAAAAAGTCATTCTTAACATGGGGGGAGGGTGTTTTGTACCTATTCTGTACTTTAACCTTGCAATTGATAAAAAAAAACACGATTTAAAAAATAGCGCAGATCACTCTCTGCATTAGCACCGAAAAATGTTACTAAACATTTATTAATAATTTCTCACTTTTTACAAACATTTGATTTTAAATTTCTTTTTAAATGACGACTTTTATCGACTTTTTTTTAAATATCCCCCCCAATGGTGTTTATTCCGAAATCCGTTGTTAACATGGAGAGGTTGAGGGTGTTTATTCTGAAAGCCGTTCTTAACATTTGTGGAGGTGGATCTAATGTAAAAAAAAAAAAAAAATTAAAAAAGAAACTAAATCCTTTACTAATAACTTCTCACTTTTACAAATATTTTTTAATTTACATGCGCAGATGAACAAATTGTTGAATAGTGCGAAAACAAAACATTTAGGTCCACCTCCACAATTTTCTTTTTTAAATGACTTTTATTGATAAATAAATTTACTTCTCCGCAACTTTTATTGATAAATAAATCTACTTCTCTGCCCCGGGCACTGAACCCCTCCTTTTTTTTTTTTTAATAGTATTTTCGGGTGGGTATGCTGACAACAAATATCAGTTAAACTTTGAAAATAGCCCCCCCCCTCCAAAAGTGGTGTTTATTCCGGAAGCTGTTCTAAATATGAGGAGGTTGGGGAGGGGGGTGATTATAAGGTGGACCTAATCTGAAAAAAAACAAGTTGTTTATGCGCACATAAGCAACTATTTTTTTATTAACTTTTTTTTTTAAATTTTTAATTTAAAAATTAAATTTCAATGAATAGAATAATAAATCATTTATCATTAATATGTGTTTTTGGTTTTGTGTTGAATGAAACTTTTTTTTTTTTTCATTACAACAATAATGAACCAATTTAAATCTTCCGGCATGCGTTTAAGGGTTACGAAATTATAATTAAATCGTTTAGTTACTAAGCCAACGTCAGTAAATAAAAAATGTTACATGCGCATGCATTAGCCTTGACTGGGGGGGGGCTAAGGGAACGACCATTAAATAATTATGCTGGTCGCCATGGAACTCAACGCCCAAGGAGTACCTAAAGTGGCACTTATGCACTTATGTTACCGTGCTATTTTTTAAAATAGTATTTTCCTGTTAAATTCAAATTTTACAATATGTTTTTCTTTTATTAATTTGTTAAGTGAAAGTACAGATAACCCGGTCGGTTTCTAATGCGAGGAAAATCTAGCCCCCCCCCCCAAAAGGGGTACTCTGGATAATAACAAAACATTAAAATTGCCTCAGTCTCGAAAGATTTCTTCTCTACTGAACGAGGAAAAAAACGGTGAGGTGTAGTTCACCTTCTGTTTCTCTCCCCCTCTCTCAATATCTCTCTCTATCCATCTCTTCCTTTCCCTCTCTCAATCTCTTTTTCTCTATATCACCCTCTCCATCTCTCTTTGAGCCTCTTTCTCTCTCTAACTCCCTCTATCTCTCTCCTTTCCTCTGTTTCATCCCTCTCTGTTTCTAACACTCCACCTCTCTCTCTGTTTATCTATCAACCCCTTTATCTCTCTATCTCCTTCTCTTTCTCTATTTTCCTCTCACTGTCTCTTTTCTATCTATATATCTTCCTCTCTATCTGTCCATCTCTAATCCCTCATCCTATTTTAGTCTCCTAAATTAATTACAGTGAATAAGGCATTGTCAAAACATGGATAAATCCTATTTTAGTCACATAATTTACTGACTGTGAGAATAGAAGTTATTTGGAAATTACTGCTACCTTGAACAGCACCAGAAGTAACTGGTAAAACCTTTCTAATTAAATTGATTTTGGCAGCCATTTGGTAACAAAATCACATAGCCTTAGCCCTTGCTGCATGAGGAATACCTGCGACCTTGCTGCCAAGTAGAAGAATTATTTATTCTACTTTAAAACATTCAACTTTTAAAAATCTCATCTTCGACATCTCCAGAACATCCAATATGGGGAAAAATATTGCAGAAATGCAAACTTATTGTTTAGGATGAATGCACAATGGTACGCAAAAAATCACTTGAGGCTCTTGGTCGATCCTTGCAAGATTTGCGTGGCAATGTCAGACCATTTGGGAATGCAGTAATATTGCTTGCAGGAGATTTCAGACAAATGTTACCTGTTATTCTTCAATCAACACCAGCAGATGAAATAAATGCTTGCCTCAAATACTCTGCGTTTTTGTTCCATGTGAAGACATTGAACTTAACTCAAAATATGCATGTACAGTTGCAGACTGTTCGATCCGCTCAAAAACTTTTGCATCACTTGTGGGAAATAGGGTACGAAAAAGTGCCAGCTGATCAGAGTTAAGGGCAAAATTCTTTGACTTTTAACTTCTGTAATTTCTGTAATTTTATTTCATCAAAAGAATAGTTAGTTTAAAAGGTTTTTGCAGATATTCAAAATATAAGAATTCCATTTGACTGAGTGAATGAGCTATTCTTGCAGGTCAATACAAAGATGCCCATGAACTTAACGCTATAATTAAATGTAAAATTCCAAGTGAGGTAGTCAAATACAAATCCATCGACACTGTTGCGAAAGCAGATAAAGTGGTTAATTATCCAACAGTTATATTTGCCAGGGATGCCACCGCATGTATTGTAACTGAAATTTGGTGTACTAATTATCATGTTGTGAAATATAAACCAATCCAAGCTTTGCAATGGCACATAGCTTGCAGTAAAAAAAAATAACAAACAATATCATAGAAACAGCAATCTTAACAGGACCTTTCACAGATGAATATATCTTCATTCCATGCATTCCTATGATTCCACCGGATACATCATTACACTTTAGCAAATTGCACTTTCCAATTTTATTGTCATTTGCAATAACCATCAACAAAGCACAGGGAACAATCTTTACAATTGTGGGCCTTACAGTTACACACTGTTTTTCACATGGACAATTTATGTTATATGTAACATAAATTGTTAAAGAGTCACCAAACCGGAAAATCTCTATATCAGCTAAGAAAATGGAACAAAAAAACTGTACCCATGCAAAATGGAAATTTAAACCTATAAGAAACATGCTTTTTCTCATTTTGGAACTTTTTCCATTGCGCCAATTTGAGCCACAGCAACGCGTGGCAGGGTACAGCTAGTATATATATATATATATATATATATATATATATATATATATATGTGTGTGTGTATATATATATATATATTTATCTCTCTCTCTCTCTCTCTCTATATATATATATATATATATATATATATATATAAAAAAGTGAACGTGTCTGTCTGTCTGTCTGTCTGTCTGTCTGTCTGTGTACATTTCCCTACGCAATAACTCTGTCAATTTTTAGTCTATAGACTCGAAATTTGAAATACCGGGTACTGAGATTTGGGAAAAATCGATGTGACGGGTGTCAGCCAGAGATTTGGCTGTTAAGGGGTCAAATTTCAACGATTTGACCTTTGAGAACTCTACCAAACTCCTCCGACAATTTTGGGTCTAGACACTTGAAATTTTAGATATAGGTTCCTTGAACCTGGATCTAACTTAATAAAGGGACTTGAGCCCGAAACTATAAATTTTAAGGGGTCATAATAGGGGTCAAAGTTTTAAAAAATTAACCATTTTTTTGTTTTTTTGCTTTTTTTGCATAGCATACACTTCCAAACACCCGAGCAACGCCAGGCACCCCTGCTAGTATATATATAAAAGTGAACGTGTCTGTGTGTGTCTGTGTGTTTGTGTACATTTCCATACGCAATAACTCTGTCAATTTAAAGCCGACAAACTCGAAATTTGATATACAGGGCACTGAGATTTGGAATAATCGACGTAATTGGTACTCGGTCAGAAATTTCGCGATTAAGGCATCAAAGTTTACGATTTGACCTTTGAGAACTCTACCAAACTCCTCCTACAATTTTGGGTCTAAACACGTGAAATTTTAGATATAGGTTCATTGGACATGGATCTAACTTAATAACTTGAGCCCAAAACAATAAATTTTAAGGGGTCATAATAGGGGTCAATTTAAAAAAAAAAATTTTTTTTTTTTTTGCTCAGCATACACCTCTAAACACTCGGGCAAGGCCGGGCACCCATTGCTAGTATATATATATATATATATATATATATATATATATATATATATATATATATATATATATATATATATATATATATTAGTGATGGGACGATTCTAATATATTTCCGATTCCGATAAGATTACCGATTCCGAACTAAAATCTCGATTCCGATACAATTAACGAATCCGATTCCGATTCTTTAAAACTCTAGAAATATTCTCTCTAAATATCTCTAATACTCTACAAGAGTTGCTGTTTGCCCTTCCCCCGCTTACCATAAAAAAATATATTACATGGGCTAAACGTAAAAACACGTTTCTATCGATTTTAGTTTAGTTGGTACCTTAAAATAAATAAATATTTATTATTTTATAATTACTACCAGAAGTTGAAGATTTTTTTTTGTTTTAAACATAATAAAATAACAAAGATAATTAAAAGAAACGTTTTGGCATCGGAAAAGAAACATACATTTTTCCGTTACCGATTTTGATACACCAAAATGTTCCGATTTTTCGATTATATATATATATATATATATATATATATATATATATATATATATATATATATATATATATATATATGGAAAAACTGGTAATTAGTAAAAACCTGAAAAGGGTGCTCAATACTATTGCAGAGCAAATATGTATTTTATTTTTTTTTATTACCGTTTTATCTTATGCTTACATATGTTTCGGATGTTGGACCATGTTCACGATAAACAGCCTCGTCAGACGTTAGAGAAAACTTTCTGTCAGGTCTGACGAGGCTGTTGGATCGTAAACATGGTCCAACATCCGAAACATATGTAACCAAACAGATAAAATGGTAATAAAAAAATAAAACATATAAATATATATATATATATATATATATATATATATATATATATATATATATATATATATATATATATATATAAGTGAACATGTCTATTGCTTACTTGTAGTTTCATTAAACACTTTGCAAGCAAAATCCGATTCCTCATTTTGCTAATTCCTACCCTCTGATGAGAAGGAAACTATTTCTTTCGAAACTCCGCGGATTAAGGACAATCCACTTAATTTGTGATTTTTTTTTTTTTTTGTGTGTGAAAATTAAATGTTTTTAACTCTTCTAAAAATGTGTTAACATGTTTTATTAATTATTTGTTCTTATATATATATATATATATATATATATATATATATATATATATATGTGTGAACATGTCTGTGTATCTGTCTGTCTGTGTATCTGTCTGTCTGTGTCTGTGTACATTTCCCTACGCAATAACTCTGTCAATTTTAAGTCTACAGACTCGAAATTTGATATACAAGGTACTGAGATTTGGGAAAATCGAGGCGATCGGTTTTTGGTCAGAAATTTGGCGATTAAGGCGTCAAAGTTCAACGATTTTACCTTTGAGAACTCTACCAAACTCCTCCGACAATTTTGGGTCTATGCACTTGAAATTTTAGGTATATGTTTCTTGGTAATGGATCTAACTTAATAACTTGAGTTGAGCCCAAAACAATAAATTTTAAAGGGTCATAATAGGGGTCAAAGTTTTTAAAAATTGACCTCTGCGGTCTCTTCCAAATTACTCAGAGAATTTCTGGTCTAAACATTTGAAATTTTACATAAAGGGTATTCAGAGATACGGCAAGCTTTTTCAACAGTTTGGGTTGAAAATTTTTAGTTACCAATATATAAATGTATGTATGTATGTATGTTTGCATATCTGCCTTAAACTTTCAATAGAGGCGACGGATTTTACCAAGATCATTATCGTTTGAAAGTCCGATCTTTCATACGACAAATATCGAAAAATTAGCTAAAGACATTAATATCTTCCCCTTCAACTAGGCACTTTTCTACAGGGGGGGGGGTTACTTTTTTCGCCGATATTTTTTAAATTTATCCTCTCCTTTAGATTGTCAAGCCTTAATTTTTAAAAATGTCGTCTCCGGTTTGGTGGTGATCATAACAGCATAAACGTTAGGTTTTACCCGTTTTTTTCCTCCTTTGCGGTACAGGTTCGAGCCTGCCTTCCTACTACCACTTTTTTTTTTTTTTTTTGCTCAACATACACATCAAAACACCCGGGCAACGCCGGGCTTAAATGCTAGGAGATATATATATATATATATATATATATATATATATATATATATATATATATATATATATATATATATATATATATATATATATATATATATATATTATAATATAAAGCTGAACGTCTGTGTGTGGGTGTGTGTGTGTGTGTGTGTGTGTGTGTGTGTGTGTGTGTGGTCACGAATAGGCTCCTGTATGGTTGACTATTTTTAAAAACTGATTACATATAATGATAGAAGATGTATCGAGGATCAGGAATGGGTATGTTTGATCTGACAGAACGGTGGTTCATTAAAATTGTGGAGTCTGCGTTCGCGCCTGGCCCACAAAGTATGGAAATAAAAAAATGAATAAAATGCTTACAAGTGTTTTATATATAGATGTACATAAGAATACTTTGATAAGTATGTTTCAACTTAAATAGGGATGGTATAATAAAATTGTGGGGTTTACGTTTGCGCCTGTACTCCATTGAAATATGGCACAAACTTTAATAAAGACTTTTCATATCTATTTGCATAAGTATACTTTGATAATTATTTTTCAGTTTGAAGAAATGTGATATAATAAAATTATTGGGTGTTCGTTCGCGCCTGACCTCAATAGAATGTAAATATGTCACAAAGTTTAACAAGGTTTTTAAAAGAGGCGAGGGCCCACAATAACACCTTAACTTTAATCTTAATTCACGTTAGCTTGTATTCATTTTTTTTGTGTTGAATCATATTGTGTCGAATAAATTCACGTTCTTATTAAAGTGAAAGCAAAAAAAAAAGTCGGAACTTTAGACAATTCTCGACACAAATTTTGCATTATTCTGTTTTTTGTCCTGCTTGACTTGCACGTGACACTCTTTCGAAAATGGATAAATAGATAAATGATAAAAAATAAGAATATTAGTTGTTATTGTGTCCAAAGAAGGAAAAAATCCTGCTCACGTGATTACGTCATTTTAAAAACATTTACAAAACTTGTTTTATTTTTATTTATATATCTGTTTAAGCTTTTTTTGTCAGTGTACTAGAAGGAATTCAGTTGATTACAACATTTCTGCATGCTCTTTACATTACAATAGTACAACCTTGAATCCGACGACGCAATACTACACCGTTCAATACTGTAAAAGCTGTTCTTTTTTAAAACGGTGCCATTTTCTTCTTTTTCATATTTATTTTAAAATTGTTGGCTTTACAAAACTAAAGTAATTACGTATTTACTTTTTTAATATCCCATTTTGCTATTTCGGATTATTTTACTAAAGTAAGTAAAGCTTCATTATTTTTCAAAACCGTTTTTGTTTCTTTGTTTTTCGATATTTCGTCGATATTATTTAGTAAGAGTGTTTAGCAGAAAAGCCAACAAACCACTACCCCCAAAAAAATAAATATACAAGAAATAAATGTTACCATAGTCAATAAAATTGCGGTTCATGTTTTTTTTTCTTTTGATAGTTTTTAATGCTCTTTACTTGAAATAATTTCAGCGAACCGAAATTAAAACGAAATTTGAGGCGATAACTACTTAAATGAATTTTTATATAAACTACACATGCCATAATCGAATATTCCTCAAGCACAAAATAACTGAAAAACATTAAAGTATGTTTATAAATATTCCTTACATTGACGGAACTCTCTTAAATTGTTAACATAGAATGCTCAGGTGCCCTTCCTTCAAATTGAAAACGGGGCTCTCCATTTCAAAGTCGCTGCCATTTTGATTTTTTTTAACCGGTTCGTGAATTAAAAAAAAATTGTTTTTACAAACTACATAAAAATACAAACCAATGAACTTTTCTGCCATAAAAGTAACTTTTATTGACTATGGTAATATTTCTTTCTTGTATATTAATATTATTATATATATAACATTTTTTCTTTGTAAGGAAACATCATTTTGTTGGCCACTCTTGGCTACGGATGAAAACAAAGTTGATATAGAAAAATAGAACAGCACGGCAGTGGAACTCTGTTCCGTCTGCCTCTTTCCCACCTGACTACAACTTGGATGTCTTCAAATCCAACGTAAACAAATTCCTGATGAACCGCCCCTTTCAGTAGACACTTTATGAAATCTCAACACTAACGTACAACTTACTGTACATGCAATAACCCTTATCCCTGAGTGGTTTCCGGACCTTGATAAGTGGTGACCTCCTTGTAAATATATATATATATATATATATATATATATATATATATATATATATATTCGCGAAAACTATCTTTACTTTCATCATATTTTGCTTAGGGTAAACTTTTTAGTATCAAAACCTATCTCTTTATAACCCCCTCCTTTTCATATTTTCATAACCTATCATACTTTCATCAATCACAGTCCATTTTCTGGAGGCTTGTTTTGTAACCCAGTCAACGTCGGGTACTTCTGCTTGTATATATATATATATATATATATATATATATATATATATATATATATATGTGTGTGTGTGTGTGTGTGTGTGTGTGTGTGTGTGTGTGTTTACTAGCAGGTTTCCCGACGTTGGCAGGTCGAAAAAGAGGCTTAAACATTATATTTTAATTCATGCAGTAGTCATATATAATAATTAATACCGAATCTGTTTTGACTAATATCTCGCTCGGAGCAACGAGAGAAAGCAATAATCGATTAAAAAAAGTTTAAAATCAAATTCATATTGAATGTTAAATGAATATTGTTCAACTAACTGCCACCAAAGAGATTCAGTAGATGTTTGATTCAAACACAACACAAAAAAACGACATTGGAAAAAATACATAACCCAGAACACAGAAAGCCTGATTACCGCAGCAAGAGACGCCATCGAAATGAACAATACAGCAAGCAGCGAATCTTGAAACAAAAGACAACAAAGGAAAAGTGTCAATGGGGGCAACTCCATGTGAAACATATGAAAAAAGCTAAGGAGGAGATTCACTTAAACATGGATACAAAAACGATAAAAAACAGAATCGCCACTGACAGCTACACAAAACAATGTGGTTATAACAAACTACATCTACGCAGAAAAATATGGAACATAAGAGTACAGTAAATCTACCTGTATTAGTAAAAGCAACTAGGCGGTAAACCACATCATAAGTGAATGCAGAAAACTAGCTCCCAAAAAACGGACACAACAGCATTGGAAAACTCCGCGGATTAATTATTTATCTTGTGTTTCCTTTTCAGATTAAATATGTTTTTAACTCATTTCAAAGTGTTTTTTAACATATTTTATTAATTTTTAGCTCATATATATATATATATATATATATATATATATATATATATAGATAGATAGATAGATAGATATAGATATATATTTCTTAAATAAAAGCTGAACATGTAATTAAATTTGATAATTAAAATTGTTTGAGAGTAATTTCCCATTGAGACGACAAAGGGGGAACAACGAAAAGGCAAAGAAGACGAAGAAGGACAGTAACAACAACATTAATTATAAGAATAAGAAGAAGAAGAAGAAGAAGAAGAAGAAGAAGAAGAAGAAGAAGAAGAAAAAGAAACAGGATGAAGAAGAAAAAAAAGGACAGCAGCAACAATAAGAAACGAAGGAGAACAACAACAAGTGAAGACGAAGAAGAAGAAAAAGAAGATGCAGAGGAAAAAGAAGAGGACAAAGAAGAAGAAGATGATGAAGAAGAAGAAGAAGAAGAAGAAGAAGAAGAGGAAGAGGAGGAAGAAGAAGATTAAGATGAACATGAAGAAGAAGATGAAGAAGAAGATGAAGATGAAGAGGAAGAAGACGAAGAAGGAGAAGAAGAAGATGAAGAGGAAGAAGACGAAGAAGTGAAAGAAGATTAACAACAAACACAACAACAACAACAATAATTAATGGGGGCAATTTGTATAACAAAGGATTCGGGAACATAACAGATTTTTGAAAGAGATACGACGAAACATTGGCAAATCACAAAGAAGCCATTTAAAAAAGTTTTAAAAAAATAAAAGCTATTAAACCATGACAAACTTCCATCACAAAATCAAGTCTCTCCCACCACAAAAAAAAAAAAAAAAAATAGAGAAGACAAAAAAATAGGAACATTCAAGCCAAAACATTCTAGGAAAGGGGTTCGATCAAAGAAAAATGTGGAACCGTCCCGGGGAATCCCTGTAAAATTTTGCAGTTTAATGATCCCCATTTGTAATCTATTCGAACTGTTTGCGCATGCCGAGATTCACGTAGCAGATTCGACTGATGTTTGTTTGCGCGCTAAATGTCAGACACCACTTGTCCCCTTTTTCCGTATTTCTCTTTTCCGGGAAAGCCCTAAATATGCCCGCAATTAAACAAAGAAACAATCGAGTCCCTTATTATCCTTAGAAGAGATTATTTGTTGTCTTGATTTTCAGCTCGACTTAAATCCATTTAGATATCGTATAACAAGATTTTCTTCCCGAAAGTGAACGCTATTCGACTTGCTTTACCGTATCGGCCATTTTTTTTCCCAGTGCTTATCGAAAAAGAAAGACGAAAAGTCTCTGAAAACCGAAAGGTCGTGTTTCAACTTCATCTTTTCTTTTGCTATAACTAAAAAAAAAAAATTAAAAAATTGCAAAACCGCAATGTTCAGGTGAACTACAAGGTGATTTCAATAAGGTATCAGTCTTTTTCGTATGGCCACTTTTATTGATATTACACACATAAGTCTAGTCCCATTCGAAGTAATCTCCCCCGGCTACAACACACTTGTACCGTTCAAACAACTTCTGGAAGGTCCTATGGAACTCCTCTTGTGTGTGCGTGTCAATGACCCTCGTCACAGCCACTTTTATCTCCTCAATTGTTTCATAACGACAGCCTCCAAGTTTTTTTATTGAGCTCAAGAAAAAAAAACTCACTAGGAACAAGGTCTGGATTATAAGGAGAACGAGGAATGATCTCGATGCTCATCTTGGTCACATAGTCTGTCACAAGTATTGAGTTGTAGCCTGCATTCTTGGCACAAACTTTGCACAAATCTTCCGCATCTTCAGTTCCTCGCGAATAATTGTGTGTACAGTTCCCACACTGACATCAAACTGTGCACTTATTGTCTCTAAGAACACACGACGGTCCTTATCTATGAAATTCTTTATTTGGCCAATCAAATCTAGTATTCTGATTTCCTTACTTCTTCCACACCTCTCATTATCCCTCACAGACTCCCCGTTTTCTTTGAACTTTTTATGGCACGCAAAAACTCAAAATTTGGGGTTATAAACGTCTACGATTTATCTAAACAAACAAGATTTATTTAAAGTAAAAAATAGAAGTTTAGTCAATAGCGCGCACACACGCACACACGCGCACACAAACGTAAACAAACACACGACTGTAAGATCGTGTAAAAACGATGCTAAAAACAGCACGTTAACACACAAGTGCATAAGAAAAGCATATATCTACGATGTATTTAATGTAAAATAAAAAGAAATTTTGGCTTAAGAACATGTGAAGTGACGCCATGTTTGAATGTTAGAAAGTGTTCGTTTATTCAGAAGAATCGGATTCCTGAATGTGAGGATGTTCAGTGCTCAGCTAATCAAAAAGGACGCATTTTCTCAAGAGAGCCGTTATTATTTATAAAGAGGAAATTGGGAATATTAGGGTATTTCTATGAGTTTATGATCCAGTTACGAAGGGTGAAAGCATTATATCCGTATAATATGTGTATTTCCGATCGGTGTTGACTAGTGGCGATAGGAGGACTTGATATTTAGAGAGAAAATAGGAACTACTTCTTCTTAAACTGGTACGATTGTGATGGTGTTGCTCCTAGGATGCAATGTAGCATTTTATTATAATGAGTAAATGTGTCTAAAATTTCGTTCTAAAGTTACATAAGATAGTGGCTAATAATCAAGACATAATAAATTTGTATGTAGCATCTGTTGTTGCAAAGCTACGGTACTTTGGTCCAGAGGGGAATTTCTGAAATCAAAATATTATGTATGGAAATAACACGCTGCAATTTTAAATGCCTGTACAAAGAAATCTGGAAACATATTGAAGGCACCTCGTATATATAATTTACATCCTGCACAGCTTTTATGTAATATCAACTATACGATCCCCTCGTTCTCATGGCTAACACCGACGGTGGTTGGAAAAAAAGCGGAAGATTTAAGAAACCGCTAGATTTACATATATCCGAATTTATTTTCAAAAATATTAGGCCGGCAACGGAAAGCGTTAAAAAGAAACACGAAACATATCGACATGATATTTTCAAAGACAATAACGGGCATTAGTACCATAAAAAAATACATCATTGTTCAAAAGCAATAAAAAAAAAGAAAGACGTATGTGTTACTTTTTTTTATTGAAATCGCACCGGACAAACTATGTAGCCACTTAATGTAAGGAGCTAAAAATATATTGTTTCGAAGTCAAATACTAACCAATAATAAGTATTGAATGGATAGATTCTGACCTGGAAAACAGCAATTTCTTTCCCCTTTGTCAGAAACATTACACATGGAACGTGAGGACTAAAGGACTAAATAGGGGAAACAAGAGTTACGTGGCTGCTGAAAGTAAGCTCAGGGTTCTCTAAAAGAAGATACGTTAATAATATATAAGCAAATAAAACTTACAGTTTGGGTTATTACACAACTGGTACCAGAAAGAAAAACGCACTACAGATATAGCGACAAAGTTCAACGAATCAATTTAAATCAGTTAGCTAGGTTGAGAACAGTCGAGCGACTTTTAAGATCAGCCAGAAAATAAGTGTTATTATTTTCAGACGCAAACAGTTATTCCTCTCTCCTAAATCAAGGGAGATAACTTGGATATCAGTCTAAGCGAGTCGATTCAGCTAACATTTGAGTAATATGCCATTTTTTATTTAGTATAATTTTTCACTAACTCATAAAAGGCATATATACAAATGCATAAATGTTGCACATGTTCATGCGGAGAAAGTTTGGTCAGTCGGGAGTGTCGGCATTAAAAATTTAGCTTCATTGCTTAGAACCGTTTTTTTAGAAACTGTTTTGAAATTTAAATTCTAACTGATGGCATCCAAATACTTTTTTTTTACTTTTGAAATCATGACTCTATAATAATATATACGAAATCTGGAAAAATTAAAATATTATATTTAAGCGTATTTTACGCCCGCGCAAAGCCGCCACACTCCCCATCCCGCTAGTTCTGTTCTACAAGTACTTTAAGGGTGAATGTTCCGACGAACTGCAAGCTCTTGTACCCTCTCTACGTAAATACCCCCGACAAACCCGACAGGTAGTAAAATCCCACCCCTTCACAGTTGAGATCCCCAGATGTAAGAGAACCTTCTACTCCAGTAGTTTCTTCCCCAGAACCGCTAGACTTTGGAATTCCCTTCCAGGTTCCTGCTTCCCCCACTGTACTGACATGCAGAAGTTCAAGTGTAACGTGAACCGACATCTTGCTGCCCAACTCCCCACCTATTACCCCTGTAGCCTGTGTCCCTAATAGTAGCCCCCTACATCAAAGTGGCAATGTGCCTTGTTTGGGGTGAAAATGTAATATTTTTTTCTTTTTAAAAGTTCTTAATTAAAATAAAACTGAAAAAAAAATTCAATGATTATTAAATGAAAACACAGTATAAACGTAATAAAAAATAATACATACAAAATGCGGAATAGACACCCCTAACATTGTCAGCATACCCGAAAACCTTAAAAAAGTTTACATGTCGAATGTGAACGATGAGTTGGACGTAATGTAAAAATGTACCGAATTTAAAAGGAAACGAAATTTAAATTTCCGTTCCATTTTTACAACAACCGTAAAACAGAGCATTCTATGCAAATTTTACCTAACTTAGTGTATTAATGTTATTTTTATTTAAGTAAAAATAATATTAAGGTTTGGATATAATTTCCTAAACTCCTTTCACACTAAATAATTTAGGTGACTGAAATAGGAATCTAATTGAATCTTTAATTTCCTTAATAGTAAAAAGATGATCCGAAATGGTAGATTTGTTGCTAATATCCATTGTTTAGGTACGGGTAAAAATAAACGAATTTTTTTGTAGGTTTCCGACAACTTTTGGATTGTATTTGAAAGATTAAGGACTAAAGTTAATTTCCCCCCCCCCAAAAAAAAATATTTGTACACGTGAAAAAAAAAAAAATTTATGAAAAATGTTTTCACGGCGAGCTTACCAATTCAGCTAAATTTTGAAGTTAAATAAATTCATTATAAAAATCCTTTAAAAGATAAATATTAATTTTCTGGGTCTATTTCAAAGATAATTAGTAAAGTAAAGTCCTAAGATATTGAATTAAATAAAAATTAAAAAGAAAACACCTTGTTTGTGCTAAGAATAGCATCGGTAGTGCGAGAAATTCATTTTGCTTCGAGTTATATGGAATTCATTAATACGGACTTTAGAAGCTATTTTCTTAATGTTTCTGTAAAAAATTTTTTTCATTGTTACAAATTACGATGCTTTATTTATATAAAAAAGCAAAAATAAACACATTCTGTTTCCATTCAGCGAGACCACCACGACCTGTAGTGGTGAGACCAAAAGAGCCTTTTAGTGATGTCACATGACGGCAGGCGGTGATATGTCCCCAAATAAAAAAAAATGGCGCATCAGTACAAAGAAAACCACCTATTTATTAAAGAAAAATTAAGTATAATGTTATAATTAGAAAGAGATATATAAAAACACGCATGGGTACAGTAAGCGAATTATACCAAAATATGGAAGCCATCCGCCCAGTGGTTATTTAGACTACTAATAACGAACGAACCAAGAATTACATTTATATATATATATATATATATTATATATATATATATATATATATGTATATATATATATATATGTATATATATGTATATATATATATATATGTATATATATATATATGTATATATATATGTATATATATATATATGTATATATATATGTATATATATATATATATGTATATATATATGTATATATATATGTATATATATATGTATATATATATATATATATATGTATATATATATATATGTATATATATATATATATATGTATATATATATATATATATATATATATATATATATATATATATATTATTCAAGTGCATCCGATTGAACACGAAAGAGTTATTTTTTCCGATTTTTCTGGATATATTTTTCCATTCGCCGAACAGTCTTTTTTATTTAAATCGGCATGCTGTACAGAAAAGTTGTTGTTCAGCCATATCTTAGGCCACATACCTTCCTGACGACTAACCTATCATTTAGCTAACAATAGTGCCATAAAACAACACCTAACATCCCATGATAAAAACGTACAGTCGTTCGACATTAAAAACATCTTAACTAACAATACTAACATTCGATATCTTAACAATTACACACGGCAACTAAAATTACTAGAAGCCATACTTATCAAAAAGCTACGGCCACTTTTTAACCGGATCTCATTTAAAACCGGCACAAATATACTAACAGTATTTAATAACTAACAAGAAACTAAAGAAACTATAAAATAAGAAAATTGAAATTAAAAATAAAAATAATTCGCCCCTAACCTTCCTGCGGTCACATTTTAACAAATAAAAAAAAACTATAAATACACTAAGCCTCAGTGAAAGAAAAAGAAAACGACAACAATAATAGTCGTTCTCGATGATAATTGGACGCACCCATAGAAAGCGCTTGAGTAGAGAATATGGCTGAACAACAACTTTTGTGTGCCATTTTATACAACAAACCAGCTGAAATAAAAAAAAGACGCTCGGCAAATGGGAAAGATATCCAGAAAAATTGGAAAAAAGAATAACCCAGTCGTGTTCAATTAGATGTGCCTGAATAATGACTTGCTGCCAAAATATACAAATATATATATATATATATATATATATATATATTCCAAGGATGGAATACTGTTGCCATATCTGGGCAGGAGCTGCTAAAAACAGCCTATCCTGCCTTGACAGAGTACAAAATAGACTTCGTGGCTTAGTGGGGGATGCCCTTTTCTCTACCCTGCAACCTCTCTCCCACAGAAGAGACGTTGCGAGCCTATCTTTTGTTTTATCGTTATTTCCATGGCAGGTGCTCATCTGAACTCCAATCTCTGGTCCCCCCTCGCCAATCTTTCACAAAAACACCCGTCTAGCTGAATCCCCTGTGAAAAATTTCCCCCACTCTATATCTGTGCCTAAATCAAAACGTGGATTCCATGAACAAAGCTTCTTTCTTAGAACTGCACGCCTATGGAACTCTGTTCCGTTTGCCTGCTTCCCACCGGACTACAACTTGAATGTCTTCAAGTCCAATGTTAACAAATTCCTAATGAACCGCCCCCTTAAGTAAACACTTCATCAAATCTCCACACTAACGTAATGTACTTGCAATAACCCTTATCCCTGAGTGGCTTCCGGGCCTTGATAAATGGTGATCACAGTGTAAAAATATATATATATATATAATTACGCAGCATACATATGAAAACGATAACAGACACCCTAACCGTGCTGAACAATTGACACTCTTCCCTTCGAAACAAACAGCCGTTGCTTTATATTATCGCATCGTGTTGAAGTATGTGCTTTAAACCCGGAACGGGGCCGTACGACAATGGCAGAGACACGCGACCGAAAGTCGCCGCTGTACGAACAAATACATGAGACCACGACGGGGACGAATAGAAGAGCCGTTTCTGGACAATGTGTCTTGCGAGTCCTAGCACCGAATAATACAAACGTAAGGCATAAAACAAATGCAGCCAACAGCTGACTTGAGTGGAAGAAATGCGTGGAGAGGCGAGGAGATATAGAATGGCTCGGGTCATACTCAATTATATTATTCATAATTATTTCATTTTTTTTGGAGGGGGGGAGGGTCGTTTTAGAAGCAGAGCACATTCATGTTTGCGACTAGATTATTTTGACTTTCGCTGTTTCTCCTTGAAAAGAAAAACATCTTTATGGTTGAAATTAAAAAAAAGGGATAAGGGTGAAAACGCGGGAATCGGTTTGTCGCTGAAAATATAATTGAAAAGAAAAGAAAAGAAAAGAAAAACAACTGATTAATAAAAACCCATACAACAATGCTTCCAAGTTTTTTGAGACGAAGATTAGTTATTCGTATCATTTGTATTCATCTGGCTACTGTTCTCCTCTTGTGTGTCATTTTTACAACGTTTCGGTTGATGTAACCTCCAACCATCTTCTTAGCTCTTATTTACTTCAACTTCGAACTGTGCTACAATTCTTGGCTTTCGGGCCAGGATCAAACTTTTTATTTTTTCCAATGAATTGAACTTTTTTCACACAGACACACACACACACACACACACACACACACACACACACACACACACACACACACACACACACACACACACACACATTTTAATATATAAAAAAAAAATAAAAAATAAAATTAATTAATTAATTTTAAAAAATGCGCACACACACACATACAGAAATTGTATATATATATATATATCCTTTTTGTAAAAACGCTGGGGTTTTCATTAGTTAGCTTTAGATTCCACAGAGTGAATGAGGTATTGTGGTAAATGTTGCCAGTCAAGAGTAAAGTCGCTACAGACTCCATTTTTACTTTAGTTACAAAGACCCTGCAACACTCCCCTCCCCAGATCTTATAGGGCCTTGTGCCTAAATTTG
This sequence comes from Euprymna scolopes, assembly GCF_053919585.1. NCBI lineage: Eukaryota > Metazoa > Mollusca > Cephalopoda > Sepiida > Sepiolidae > Euprymna > Euprymna scolopes. The sequence continues at coordinate 107,138,069 of NC_136498.1, forward strand.
TTTTGTCTTTTGGAGATTTTACATTTTTAAATGTTTTAATTTTATATTGGAATTTTTTTAATTGTAATTTTTTCTTTAAACGAAATAAATTAAATATAAAGATCAAAGTGTAGTATCTGTTCTTCATGTGCTGCACTTCATTTTCTTGTTCTCTTTCGGTTGAGGAGAAATCCTTCACGACTGAGACAATTTTTTATTTTTGTACCTTTTCTCCACGTTAAAAAACGACCCTGGTGTCTAACTCTGTCCTGTGGGGAGGCATAGTAAATAGGTACAATTATAATCCGAGCATTTTGGTATGCACTTATATATACTAAAGAATTATCCCTAGAAGTAATTATAACAGTACTTTTAGGAATAATCGTTAGGTAGATATTTCATGTCCACACAACTCGAACTCAAAACTATTTATATCATCCACCGTAGACCAGCGAATTTTCACTCGGAAGTGAGAAATTAAGAGTCAGAATACTAAACCCCGAATTTAATTTAAAAAGAGCGGTAGTATGCATTCATTATATTCTAGTTCCAGCTTTAATATTCTAACAGATTTCAATATCTCCATCACCAACCGTCACACGCTACTCTGAATCACCGTTTAAACTGGATGGAGATTGAAATTCTTACAGCATAGTTTCCGTTTATTAATAATTTAAAAAGGTATTTCGACACTATTTTGCACTCAAAAATGACCAAAGAACGTTGGATAATATCTCTACTCTTTTGCTTCTTAAGAATTTTCTGCTAGGTGTAATTTTTTTCTTATTGTCATATTTTAACACTTTTGTATTTCATTTTTTTAATTTCATTTTTTTATTTCAGTTTATACTTGACTTTTTTAAACTTATCTATTATATTTGCTTTTTATTTTTTACGGTATTTATTCTTTTTAATCATTATTTATTATATTTATTTTTTACGTTATTTATTCTTTTTAATCATTATTTATTATATTTTTTACGTTATTTATTTTTTTAATACTTATTTATAATATTTATTTCTTTACGTTATTTATTTTTAATACTTATTTATTATATTTATTTTTTACGTTATTTATTTTTTTAATACTTATTTATTATATTTATTTTTTACGTTATTTATTCTTTTTAATCCTTATTTATTATATTTTTTTATGTTATTCATTTTTTTAATACTTATTTATTATATTTATTTTTTAAGTTATTTATTTTTTAATACTTTTTATTATATTTATTTTTTACGTTGTTTATTGTTTTTAATACTTATTTATCATATTTATTTTTTTATGTTATTTATTTTTTAATACTTTTTATTATATTTATTTTTTACGTTGTTTATTGTTTTTAATACTTATTTATCATATTTATTTTTTTATGTTATTTATTTTTTAATACTTTTTATTATATCTATTTTTTACGTTATTTATTTTTTAATACTTTTTTATTATATGTATTTTTTACATTCTTTATTCTTTTTATACTTATTTATTATATTTATATTTTACGTTGTTTATTCTTTTTTCATACTTTTTATTATATTTATTTTTTACGTTATGTATTTTTAATACTTTTTTATTATATGTATTTTTTACATTATTTATTCTTTTTATACTTATTTATTATATTTATTTTTTACGTTATTTATTTTTTAATACTTATTTATTATATTTATTTTTACGTTATTTATTCTTTTTTATGTTTTTTATTATATTTATTTTTACGTTGTTTATTCTTTTTAATACTTATTTATTATATTTATTTTTACGTTGTTTATTCTTTTTAATACTTATTTATTATATTTATTTTTTACGTAATTTATTTTTTTAATACTTTTTATTATATTTATTTTTTACTTTATTTATTTTTAATACTTTTTTATTTTATTTAGTTTTTATACTTATTTATTATATTCATTGTTTACGTTATTTATGTTTTTTAATACTTTTTATTATATTTATTTTTTACTTTATTTATTTTTTAATACTTTTTTTATATTGATTTTTTATACTTATTTATTATATTTATTTTTTACGTTGTTTATTCTTTTTATACTTATTTATCATATTTATTTTTTACGTTATTTATTTTTTTTTATACTTTTTATTATATATATTTTTTTACGTTATTTATTTTTTAATACTTTTTATTATATTGATTTTTTACATTATTTATTCTTTTTATACTTATTTATTATATTTATTTTTTACGTTATGTATTCTTTTTAATACTTATTTATTATATTTATTTTTTACGTTATTTATTCTTTTTTATACTTATTTTTATATTTCCTTTTTATGCTTTTATATTTGTTCTTTTATGTTTAATAGGTTTGTACTTCTCATACCTTTATTAATATTATGTTATAATTTTGTACTATTTTATACTGTTTTGTCCGATATTCCTTTGTATTTTTATCCCATCATTCGACCATTTGTTTATTCTCTATTTTATTCACTTATAATTTTTATATTTTATCCTTTATAATTTATCTTCTTACATTTATTCTTTTATTATATTAATTATTTCGAGCAATTTATACTTTATTTATATAATAAATTCTAATTCCTATACACCCACAAATATGCACGGACCTAACATAAATCCCCTATCTCAAGTAAACTCCGTCCATAGATATAAACCATTAATACAAATGATTAAATAAGCATGCTCTTTTTAATCAGGTACAGTTCCAATTCAGGGGGCTTTTTATGGTGAGTTGAATTTTACCCACATTAAAAGCCTATCTTGTATCTAAATAAGCCCTTGTGGGGAGACAAGTAAATAGGGACAAAGGCTGTTTCCTTTTTTTTTTGTGGGTGGAGGTGTACGAGTGAGATTTTTCAAAACAGCTTTCATATACATTTTTAATTGTTAGTTTGAAACGAAAACGTATTCATCAAGATTAACATCATTTAAAAAAGAGGTTGAACTTGTAATTTTTAAGCAACGTTTTAAAGGAAAGAACCAGAAGAACTTGAAGAATTTTTTTTTATATATTTTCAAATGTAGTTCTTAGAGTTTAGATACGCATATGCACACATGTATTAAACTCACCTGGCATTGTCTATCTTCATTGCATAATAAACTTATCTTCATTACATAATAAACCTACTTGCATTACATAATAAACCTATCTTCATTACATAATAAAATCTATATTTCTCCTATATTATATAGATAATTTTAGTTCTACCATTCTCTCCCCAAACAGTCTCAATATTTTATCTCTCATTGCAAAATTATTTCGTTCCTAATGAAGCTATCGCTAGATGTTGCATCTCTATAATGTAATCCAGCATCTCGTCTTCTGATGAGAAGCATTAGGCTTCGAAATACCATGGTATAAAGAGTTTTATTTATCCTATAACTTTAACTGATGTATCATCCTTTTTGAATTTGTATATCTTTTTGCATTGTTATTTTCTTCTTTTATTGATCTATCTATCTATATATCTATAAAAGTGATGTGTCTGTCCGTCTGTCTGTGTCGATATGTCTGTGTACATTTCTCTACGCAATAACTCTGTCAATTGTCAGTCTACAGACTCGAAATTCGATATACAGGGTATGGAGATTTGGAAAAATCTTTGTAATCCGTTTTCGGCCAGAAATTTGGCTGTTAATGGGTCAAAGTTCAACGATTTGACCTTTTAGAACTCTACTAATCTCCTCCGATAATTTTGGGTTTAAACACTTGAATTCTTTTATATAGGTTCCTTGGACATGGATCTAACTTAATAACTTGATTTGAGCCCAAAACAATAAATGTTAAGGGGTCATAATAGGGGTCAAAGTTTAAAAAATTTACCTCTGCGGTTTCTACCAAATTGCTCAGACAATTTCTGGTCTAAACATTTGAAATTTTACATAAAGGGTATTCGGAGAGGGCAAGTTTTTTAATCGGTTTGGGTCGAAAATTTTAGCTACCAATATATAAATGTATGTATGTATGTTTGAATGTCTGCCTAAAACATTCGACAGAGGCGACGGATTTTCACAAGATTAGTATCGTTTTGAGGCTTGACTTTCAGACGACAAATACCGAAAAATTGGCTAAAAACATTCATTTTTTTTCACCCTTAACTGGGCACTTTTCTACAAGGAGGGGTCGCTTTTGTCACCGATATTTTCGAAAGTCATCTCCTGTTTTCGATGGTCTAGCCTTAATTTTAACCTACGTCACTGGCGGTGGTCAAAACAGCAAAAACGTCACGTTTTTCCCCCGTTCTTTTCCTCCTTTGCGGTACTGGTTCGAGCCTGCCTTCCTACTACCAATTTTTTTTTTTGTGTGTGTTGCTCAACGCACACCTCAAACCAATGCTAGTCTATATATCTATAAAAGTGAAAATGTCTATCTGTGTGTGCGTCTGTGTACATTTCCTTACCAAATAACTCTGTCAATTTTCGGTTTAGAGACTCAATATATTACATAAAGAGTATTGAGATTTGGGGAAATCGTTTTAATTGATTTTGGGCCAGAAATTCGGCTATCAATGGGTCAAAGTTCAAGGATTTTACCTTTGAAATCTCTACCAAACTCCTCCGCCAATTTTGGGTCTAAACACTAACAATGTTTAATGTAGGTTACTTTAACATGGATCAACCATTTATAATTTGATGTTAGCCCGAAACAATGAATGTTAAGGGATCAAAACTGAGGTCAAAGTTTAAAAAAAAAAAATTGACCTCTGCGGTCTCTACGAAATTACGCAGATAAATTTAGCTCTAAACATTTGAAATGTTACATAAAGTGTATTCACACGTAGGGCAAGTTATGAACAATACATGGGGCCCGAGCAAAGCCGGGCTGAACAACTAGTATTATATATAAGCTCCACCTCAATTTGTTGAGCTTTGCATTATCTTGATCTCCTCTTAAGAAATCGATCTTATTCTTATTATTTTAACTATCTTATATATATATATATATATATATATATATATATATATATATATATATATATATCACTCCCTCTCTCTCTCACACACACACACACACACACACACACACTCCCTTTCTTTTCTTTATCATCTTCCCTTGCTGCTTTCTTTTCTTTTCCCCAGTCCGTTTCTTTCTTTCTGTGTGTCCAACTTCATCTCACGATATTTTGTACGCCGCTCCACGCGGATCTATTCATTCCGTAACCCCGTCCATGCCCATGCAGCCCATACACAATGCCTTTCAATTAATCTGTGATCTCGAACAGTTTTTCTTTTTCAAGTGGTGTCTTCATTGGATTGTTGTCTTGACAAAGATTCACACTTGCCACGGGCTTATTGTCAGCCGCGGTTAATGAAATAAATAAAGAAATACAGAATCCATTTTGTTTTTTTCATTTTGCTTCTTTACCGTTTAGTAAAACTTTTCTTCCTATTTTTCTCCACGTGTATCTATTATAATACTAAAGCCACGTTAATCAACGTTTGCTTCCTTAAGGCTTTTTTCTTATATTCTTTAATCACACAAAATACGTAAACTTTCCGGTTTTTTTTTTTCTTCTTAAATTAAAGAATGTTTGATATAAAGAATTCTACTTAGTTGTAATTTGGAAATAATTTATCGCTATTTAACTTTATATCTATCACTTTCACCCTCTCTCGCTACGTATTTAGTTTTGTAAGTGCGTGTGTTTGTAAAAAGCTAAGAAACATATTTTACTGTTTTTGGAGGCTTGACAATGCAGGAATTTACATCCGTTGTAAGCCGATAATAAATAAATAAATAAATAATAATTAAATGATATTTATTTATTTGTCTGATTATAGATTTTATTTTCCTAAGACGGTTATAATAATTCCCACAGTTTATAAAAAAATAAAAAATAAACCAATGAATTGTTAAATAAATATATAAATAATTACCGAATTCCATTCTGCTTTTTTTTTTAAATTTAAAGAATGTTTAATATATAGAATCCATTTTAAGAGTTCTACTTAGCTGTAATTTGGAAATAATTTATCAATTAACCTATCGCTATTTAACTTTATATCGATCACTTTCACCCTCTCTCGCTGCGTATTTGGTTTTTAAAGTTCGTGTGTTTATACGAAACTAAGAAACATATTTTACCATCGAAAAGGTGTTTTTGAAAGCTTGTCACTGCAGGAATTGTACAGTGGTTGTAAGAAGATAAAAAATTACATAATAATAATTCAATAACATTTTTTATTTACCGTATTATAGATGTTATTTACCTTTAGATGGACACGGGGATGATTCCCACAGTCCATAAAAAAGTTTTTAAAAAATAACCAAATGAATAGTTAAATAAATATATAAATAATTACCGAATTCCATACGAGGATATAATTATTACTCTTAGATTAGACCAGAAAATTTAAATAGAAATACAAAATTACTTCCCTTAGACAAAAAAAATATACTGAAAAGTCAAAAAATTGAATTATCTCCCTTTTACAATTAACGTAATTACACTTAAAACAGCGTTTAAAACACGTTTATACATAACGGCTGCCTTAAGTTAAACCAAAGTTGACAGCATAAAGAGTGGATGTACATTTCTACCCAATGAAGATGAGATATGCTCTCGAAATTTGGGGTGGAGGAATAAATCTTATCTATGGTTGAAAATAACATCTATAATTAAGTAAATAAATTATATTATTGGGTTATTATTATTTATTTATATATTTATATATTTATTTATTTATCTGCTTACAACTACTGTACAATTCCTACATTGCCAAGCCTTTAAAATTATATTTTATCCGTTAAACAGTTCTTCAAGCAAGCCATAATTCTTATATTTTACTAGTATTTTTGTTTCTACTACGCCTATTTCTTTTTCTGTGTTTTTTTGTTTGTTTGTTTGTTTGTTTGTTTGTGTGTGTGTGTGTGTGTGTGTGTGTGTGTGTGTGTGTGTGTGTGTGTGTGTGTGTGTTCACCTGAATAATCAGGTCCTGACTTTTCTTCTCTTTATATTTTTCTTTTCTTTTCTTTTTTTTTTTTTTTTTTGTTCTCGGGCAGATTTCGATGATTCCTGGACCATAGTGTTGTATTTATCGTGATAATAACCATCGGTTTACCCTTGTCTGGTAGACTAGTCGAAAGTTAGCAACAAAAAAGATATGTAATCTGTAGGAGTCGCACAAACTATATTTTTAAGTATTGATTATGTGTGAGGTTTCATTTTATGAAAAACTCCCCCGACAAGGCATGAAACGACTTAATATAAGGAGCTTACAAGAACGAAAGATAATTATCGAAAAGACAAAAGATGCAAATAATCCTTAAAAGACCAAGGTTATAGGTAGGAGGAAAACAGTCAGGACGAAAGGGAGTTCCACACACCTGCGGTTCTTTAAAATAAGCTACTGAAATAGGAAGCTGAATTGCAATGAAGTATCAAAGCTGATGAAGAATACTAGACCTATCAGTCAAACGAGCCGGGACAAAGGAAGCAGAGAATAGACCAAACAATTTTGAAGAACACATACCATAATAATATTTACTAGTAGAACCTGTGGTATTTCCACCAAATAAGAAATATATTTAGTAGACAAAAATGTATTGGTAAAGCTGATAGTTTTCTGAATAGAGCAAATATTAGTTTTTTTTTAAGAGTTTATTAACATTTCTATTAAAATACTGTCCATTATAATTTTTATATAGCGTTGACAAATGAGATTAATTAATAAGTATAAATAAATATTCAGAAATAATATTGTGCTACATAGTGTTATGTAGCCGGTTGGTGTATAACATCATTGTCAGATATATAAACAGTGTAACGTCTAGTGATTAAAATGTTCTTCTATTGTTGTATGTATGTGTGAGTATTTCACATATAATAAAACAATTCATTAACATTCAGTCTGTGTAGATCACAGGCAAATAACATACATTTCCCCGTTGTGTCTTCGTCTCTTCTCGTTATTCAAGTTCATCTGCTTCGGAAGAAAACCAAACAACAACAGGTTATATAGTTGATATAACTTTATTGTTGACTTCCCGTTAAAGCTGTAAGACGTTGTAAATTTCTGCATTATTCTAAGATCGCGTTTCACCCAGCTTCAATACGCGGAGACGATATCTTTCGTGATTCGACTTTTCTAACTCTAAACTAATTATTGAAAGAACAACTTATGGTATCAGTGTTGTGTTGTGCAGCGGTGGGTGTATAACATTATTGTCAGTGTTTATAAACAATGTGACGTCTAGTGGTTAAAATGTTCTTCTATTGCCGTGTGTATGTGAATGCGATATTTCACATATGATAAAACAGTTCATTATCATTCAGTCTGTGTAACGCACAGGAAAATAACATACCTCTCTGTGGTGTCTTTGTCTCTTCTCATTATTCAAGTTCATCTGCCTCCGAAGGAAACCAAACAACAATAGGTTATATATTTGGTATAACTTTATTGTTGACTTCCCGTTAAAGCTGTAAGACGCTGTAAATTTTTGCATTATTGTAAGGTCGCGTTTCACCCAGCTTCATTACGCGGAGACGATATCTTTCGTGGTTCGACTTTTCCAACTCTAAACTAAACTCATTACGTGTATCCCCAAGTTGTCCTTTTACGTCATTAACTAAACTTGACCAAAACACAACTCGGATGATCTATTTTCGTCATGTACTTTGGTCTAACATTCTTTTTCACCGGGTTAACATTTTTGGGGAACTATATTAATCGAAATAAAAAAATTTGTAAATATTTATTTTTGCCTTGATCACATTCTTTCTTGTATTCTACTTTTACAAATATCAATAACGATCAGAATAATAATCGTCCAGTCAATATCTTACAATTACAATCATAATAATCGATCATTATAATACTGATCATAATAATCGATCATTATAATACTGATCATAATAATCGACTATTTTTCTTTCCGGTAGACTAACAACACAACACATGGTTCAATATAAATAATAAAATCACATTGTAAGAGACGATTTTAAATTTATACTTTTCCTCTAGCATACAATATTCTTCTTCTTTGTTTTTGTCCAGTTTCTTTCGTATTGTAACGTTATGGAAGGCGTTCTCATTTCGTTCTTTTTCTCATCTGTCGACCCCATTGAAGTGACAAATAAATAAAGGAAATACGTTGAACTCATTATTATTAGAGACACTTTTATTTACTTTCTGTGCTTTCTATTCTAGATAAAAAAAATTTTTTTAAACTATACAGGACTGTCACCGGCTAGCGAGAATATATTGTCGTCTGCTCTCTGCTCCTGCTGTTCATGCCGTCACGTCTTCCCTACTCCAATATCTCTGTCTTCCTGTCCTGCTACTGTCTCCGCGTGACATCACAGGTCCTGCTACCTCCTACTGCTCGACTCTCTATTTCACTGCAGGACTGTTGTCTACGCGACGTCGCCGCACATTATGTTACAGTATGCTCCTTTTGCGCATAACATTTCGCTGATATGTTTCTTCAGTGAAGAATTGCTTCATGGCGAAACTACTACGAGCTCCTTTCTTACACCATAACAACAATGACAATATATTATACAGATAATCAAAAACGTGACCCCAAAGCAAGATCAGTCTCATATTCTTTTCTAGGGTTGCCATTGGCGTTTTTAAAGACATATTTCGCGAATTTAGCCTTTCTTTTTTTTTTTTTTTTGCTTTCATAAATTGTATTTGACATCTTTCAAAGCGTAACGTAAGGATAAACAAGGGAAGGAACAGAATATAATAAAGATTGAAAAGACTGAGACTACCAATATTACGTCTATGTGAGAGACAGAGAGAAAGAGATAGAGAGAGAGTGAAAAGTAGAAGAAAGATTGTGATTATGTGTCACAGAGCCAATATCTTCTTCGTAGACGCCACGTGTATGACCGAAAATAATGACTGTTTCTTCTCTTGGTAAATTCTACTAGTATTTCTTCAAGCATCCGTTTGATGATACATGAATAATGGCAGGTATCAGTAATAACAAATGCAGGTTCTGCCATACAGAATTGGAAAGTGTGAGTCATCTAGTATCAAGTCGCAAGGTTCTCTTGGGGGATGGCTACTACACAGTGAGACACGATGGAGTATTAAGTACCTGCAGTGCACCATCTGTAAAAATTAAACATCCAGTGCAGCAGCAAGTCCTGGGAACATCAACCTGAAAGAACAGTGTGAAATAACATATATACCCGTGAACAAAGCTTCTTTCTTAGAACTGCACGCCTGTGGAATTGTCTTCCGTTTTCCTGCTTTACAGCTGACTACAATATGGTTGTCTTCAAATCCAACGTAAACAAGTCCCTGATAAGCCGTTCCACTTAAGTTAACAAATTTACCGAATTTACATTACTAACGATTACTATATTGTCCAATTGACTACTGTACACTCTTAACCCTTATCCTCGAGTGGTCTCTGGCCTTAGTCAGTGATTATGCCTATGTAAAAAAAATACCATATATTACGACCAAGTAATCTCTACAGCCACCTACCTTGAAAATGCTGCTGTCAAACTTGATATAGTTATATGGAATAAGTCGGAAAGAGTCTCAACCTTGATTGAAGTGAGTGTCCCTAATGATGGAGGTCTGAACAGAGCTGAAAGAGAGAAACAGACCAAATATCAAGGTCTCATGTGTGATATGAAAAGAAACTGGAATCTTAGGGAGATTTCGATCATACCAGTTATTATAGGTGCCACAGGGCGTATGAAGAAGAACCTGAAGTGTTACCTAATATACCTGGTGAACCAAGTGCAAGAGAGATCAAAATAATTGCATTTAAGGGAACAGCGAGGATACTAAAAAGAGCTCTCGGTTGGTTTCAATAAAAAGCAAGGTAATGTTGGCAGGGGGTTTGGCTGTCCCATACCCAGCATACAATCTTCAAAGAATTAAAATGAAAAAAAAAACATCAAAAAGACAGAAAAAGGATTGTTGGAGAATCGTTACGAACGCGCAGAGGTTCGTGCCCACTTTTCCTCTTCATGTACCATATCACATGTTTACCCTCGTTCACCTCTAAGAAGGCATATCGCCACTTAGATGTAAGGGAGCTACTACTTGGGATCTTGCGAAGAAAAGATTAACAAGATTTGGATTTACGTTCTATTTAAACTTCTGCATATCAGTACAGTCAGGAACGTAGGTAGCAGGAAGGGAATTCTAACGTCTAGCTGGTCGAGGGAATACATTATTAGAGTAGAAAACTTTCTGTTATTTAGGGGCCTCAACAGAGAAGGGGTGTGATTTTGTTGCTGTGGGTTTGTCGGGGTTATATACGTCGAGGGGACACAAGTGCAAAGAGTTCATCAGAGCACATTCCATTAAAATATTTGTAAAACAGGTACAGTGATGCAACATCGCGATGATGGGACAGGGGTTTGCGTTTAAATGACAAAGTGGGACCTATTAGGTTGAAGATTTGTTTTGGACCCTATTCAAGCGGGGGAGACTAGTGGGAGATGCACCAGCCGAGATGTGGAAACAACACTCTGTGCAGGGAGCCAACGGTGGCTTTGCAGAGGTAGAAATAAGAATATGCACCCCGTTTTCTTTTGATTGTAAAATAACCCTAACCCTAACCCTAACCCTGAGAAAATGCAATTTCGATTCAACCTCAATTCGTACGATCGAAAATGAAAGAAACGAATATCGGCGAAGCATTTCGTCGACTTTTATATCAATAACATATTTACTTCAACTCTCCTTTTGTGCATTGATCAGTCCAACTGCCCCACCCACCCGCGGACAAAGAACAATCCTCTTCTGACCATCTGATTCACGAAAAAAACAACCCGCAGGCGATAGTTTTTATAGACACTACAAATATCAATACACTTTCAACAGCAGAAACTATACCATTCCGTGGGCCGTTGAAATAAGAATGCCAATCCTTTTTCTGCTTTTCCAGTGTTCTTGGAACACCCGGTAACCCGTAGGATGAATACTGGATACACGGCTTGTGAATCAAAATTGATAAATTAATTTAGCATCCGCATTAACCTGGAGGTTGGTATACACGTTCCGGTAAGAAAGGTCGAAGGTTATTTGGAACTTGCCATTAATATGTTTATTATTTATTGTGGATGAAAATAGACTAATCATTGGTGATAATATCCTTACGTTATGTATACTAGTGTAACGTAGTCGTTACATGTCAGCCCTTGAGACCCCACACGTTGTAAGCAGACAGTCACAAGGAAGCAAAAACATAGAAAAAAAAAGCTCAACTCACTCTTTTTTTTACACAGTGAAACAACATACATTTATTTACAGGTACTTTCCATTATAACGTAATGTGTCTTGTTCAAAAGTCCTCTCGCACTCCAATGTGTTTAACAAACCTCTGCCGTGTCGAACAAGTGATACTCTGTTCATGTCCGGCCATGTTTAGAACGAGTCTTTTCATGTCGCTCTGAAGTAATCTTTTTTTTTCCTCGCTGTGAACGCACCTCGCACACAGCTCGGTCATTTGCATACAGTTGCTGCTGTTGATATATGCGCGCCCGCGCTTTGTTGCACTAGCACGAGTAGTGTTGTCACATCTTAGGTGGAGCTCCTCCTTTATTTCCTTAACAGGGTACAAGACCGTCTTTCAAATCTAGTAACGTTGGGCTTTTCGCCTCCCTACTCCCTCTTTCTCACAGAAAAAACGTTGCGCGTCTAACTCTGTTCTATCCTTACTTTTTTTTATAAGTGGTCGACTGAGCTCCAATCTATGGTTCCTCTCCGTAAAACGTTCTCAACGAATACTCGCTTAGCTGAAAAAAAAGAAAGAAAAAACGCCAACGACTCTCTACACTCTCTGAGTTCAAAACTAAACGAAAATTGTATGAGCAGAGTTTCTTCCTTAGACCTGTTCGTCTATTGAACGCAGTACCGTTTGGTGAATTTCGAGTTGATTATAACATGGTCATCTTCAAGTCTAATGTGATTTAATTTCTATGGAGTCCTTCCTTTAGATAATCTAGCCTAAGCCAAGTTTCACCGCTACTGATCATATTTCACAATTTACTTAACCTTTACTCCTGATCTGAAATGGAACACGTACATCAAGTCTGTTGCCAAGGTCGCTGGAAAGATGGTGGGATCCTTCTACCGCTCCAGAAGATATCTCACTACTGATGCAATTCTCTATCTATATAAAAGCCAAGTACGTCCAAGGATGGAATACTGTTGCCATATCTAGGCAGGAGCTGCTAAAAACAGCCTATCCTGCCTTGACAAAGTACAAAATAGACTTCGTGGCTTAGTGGGGGATGCCCTTTTCTCTACCCTGCAACCTCTCTCCCACAGAAGAGACGTTGCGAGCCTGTCCTTGTTTTATCGTTATTTCCATGGCAGATGCTCGTCTGAACTCCAATCTCTGGTCCCCCCTCGCCAATCTTTCACGAAAAACACCCGTCTAGCTGAATCCACTGTGAAAAATTTCCCCCACTCTATATCTGTGCCTAAATCAAAACGCGGATTCCATGAACAAAGCTTCTTTCTTAGAACTGCACGCCTGTGGAACTCTGTTCCGTCTGCCTGCTTCCCTCCGGACTACAACTTGGATGTCTTCAAGTCCAATGTTAACAAATTCCTAATGAACCGCCCCCTTAAGTAAACACTTCAGCAAATCTCCTCACTAACTTAATGTACTTGCAATAACCCTTATCCCTGAGTGGCTTCCGGGCCTTGATCACTGTGTAAAAAAAAACAAAACAAAAAAAAACATGTATCCTTGAGTGGTGTCTGGGTCTGGATAAGTGGTGAGTTTTCAAGTGTACATATATATATATATATATATATATATATATATATATATATATATATATATTCGTTTTTAAAAAAATCAGCCTCGGCAGAATCGTCTTAATATCTCTCCATTTATACGCACAATTTATTTATAATAATATTTTGAACTCATTCTTTTTTTCCTTGTACCCATTTATGTATTATTTCATGGAATGCTGCCTTTTGGGTGACATCGAAATACCTTCGAGTAACGTGATTCCTTTGGATTTTTACTTGTGGATACCGAACTTTAACCAACTTTTCTTGGATTTTACCGTTATTGGATATTCTACTCTTCACACGACCATCCATTAACGTAAATTTATTTTTCTTTTTGCCTCATTCCCTCTGCTTCACTATTTTTTTACCAAGTAAGCTCTATGGCTTACTTGTAGTTTCATTAAATACTATGCAAGCAAAATCCGATTCCGCATTTTGCTAATTCCCACCCTCTGATGGGAAGGAAACTATTTCTTTCGAAACTCCGCGGATTAAGGACAATCCACTTAATTTGTGTGCGTGTGTGTGTGTGTTTGAAAATTAAATGTTTTTAACTCTTCTTAAAATGCTTTAACATGTTTTATCAATTATTTGTTCTTTTATATATATATATATATATATATATATATATATATATATATATATATATATATATATATATATGAATGATCAAAATAGGATAAAATTCCGACGATAGGATAAAAACGGAGGAGGAATGACCTAAACCCTCGGCGATGTTTCGCTAGTTTAGTACAGGCTTTTTCAGGAGTAAAATGTAAAATGCTAATTGACGAGAAGATTAATTAAGAGTATACATAGAGGGAGGCGGAATGACAAGTATGATTTATATATTTACGTGTGTATATACAATATATACTAAAGAAAAAATTAACCTGTATCTAAATTACTTTTATTGATATTTATTGAATTATTTTACATAAGTGCAGAGAAATATTAAAAAATCCTTTCGTCTGTTTGATTACATTAGAGGAGTTAGAGATGAAGGCGGAGTCCATCACACGCCGTGTAGATTTAGGGTGTTGTTTGTTTTTAAACCCCTTTTATGTTCGTACATTCTCTCGCTGAGACTGCGTTGTGTTTCACCAATATATATCTGTCCATAGTCACGGCAAGGTATGGAGTATATGCCAGCTTTGAGCTTAAAATTAGATTTGGGTTTATGGATCATATCTTTAGGAAGTTATTTAAGATTTCTACCCGATTTATACTTCTGTAATATTTTCGGAAAAAGCTTATAGTAAATACAAACCTTTTTCTATATATACTTATGCATGCGTATATATATATTTGTTTAATAATTTTTGCCTACCAAGCTTCTCTAGCCGGAGAAAATCGGTACAGAATTGTGAAAATAAAAAAGAATGAATTTTGCCATGGGTAGGTCAAACGACATCACGAATATGCATGCTTAACGTAGTTCATGTTGTAATTTTTAGCCTGGCAGCAAACATATATTCATAGGTCAGGCATTAACATCAGAGGAAAAAATAAATTGTAAGCTAAACGTTTTTGTTTCGATTCTCGATGGTGGCGCACGAGTAAATTTTATTTTAAATATTTTAAATCATATTAGGCTCAATATAATAATATAATAAATATGAAATCTGCATTAATAAAAAAATATATATTTAAGCGTATGGTACGACCGGATAATGCCGGGTGGCCTGCTAGTATATATATATATATATATATATATATATATATATATATATATATATATATATATATATATATATATAATCGGCGGTAATCGTGACAACCTGTACTGATGATTCTCGAAGGATGAAACACTAGTGTTTGTAGATATTTAATTATTATAGTAAATAATTATGTCAGCTACGTTAAGAAACTCGTTTCTTTTCATTGAGCATTTTATACTTGAAATAAAGTCGGTCACTTTAGCTCGCATGCGAAGATCATGATATTGTAATCATTAGATCACTCTGACAGAAGTTAAGAAATTTAAAATAAATGTTTAAATTTCAACAATATTTCTCGCGGTTCACGGTGGCCGTATGGATTCGGTCCTTGCTAATGGAATAAGTGATGGCTTCGTTGCCGGGTTCGAATCTCCCCGACTGGCGGTAATTGTGACACCTTGCACTGATGGTTCCCGAAAGGATGAAGCACTAGTGTCTGTATGTATTCAATTTTTATAGTAAATAATTAAAGTGTCTAGTGTCTGTAGGTTTTTTTTGTTTTTTTTTTACACAGTGGTCACCACTTATCAAGGCTCGGAAGCCACTCAGGGATAAGGGTTATTGCAAGTACATTACGTTAGTGTGGAGATTTGATGAAGTGTTTACTTAAGGGGGCGGTTCATTAGGAATTTGTTAACGTTGGACTTTAACACATCCAAGTTGTAGTCAGGTGGGAAGCAGGCAGACGGAACAGAGTATTTAATTATTATAGTATATATATATATATATATATATATATATATATATATATATATATATATATATATATAACTACTTAATTTACTCACATAAAATTAATATACGAAAGTATAGATTTATGCGTAAATTTTAAGTATTTACTTCAAAAGTGCTCAATACGTAGGTAGAGCTAGTTAGTAAGTTATAAAATGTATATGGCGATTAAGCCTGAAGAATCCTAGAGTGGATGGAATGCGGAATGTTCAGTGTAGCTTAATCGCCATATACATTTTATAACTTACTATATATATATATATATATATATATATATATATATATATATATATATATATATATATATATATATAGAGAGAGAGAGAGAGAGAGAGAGAGAGAGAGAGAGAGAGAGCACTTCTGCATTTACCGACCCGCGATTTGCACGAGGTTTCTCAGGCTCGCTCGGCAGTTGACAGAAATAACTGGAAAACGGCGGTCGAGCCTTCTTTAATCCGAATTTATTAAAGCTACATTTTTATGAATTGGAAGAAACGGAAAATTAATTTTAACTGCGCAGGTTAGAGTTTAAGGTTAAGGTTTTGGGTTAGGGTTTAGGGTTAGGTTTATTGCTAGGGTTAGGGTTGGGTTAGGGTTAGTGTTTAGGTTAGGGTTAGAGTTGGGTTAGGGTTAGTGTTAGGGTTAGGGTTGGGTTAGGGAGAGGGTTGGGTTAGGGTTAGGGTTGGGTTAGGGTTAGGGATAGGGTTGGGTTAGGGTTAAGGTTGGGTTAGGGTTAGGGATAGGGTTAGAGTTGGGTTAGGGTTAAGGTTGGGTTAGGGTTAGGGTTAGGGTTAGAGTTGGGTTAAGGTTAGTGTTAGGGTTGGGTTAGGGTGAAGGTTAAGGCTAGGGTTAGGGTTAGGGTTAGGGTTAGGGTTGGGTTAGGGTTAGGGTTAGGGCTAGGGTTAGGGTTAGTGTTTGGGTTAGGGTTAAGGTTGGGTTAGGTTAGGGTTAGGGTTAGGGTTAGAGTTGGGTTAGGGTTAGTGTTAGGGTTGGGTTAGGGTTAGGGTTAGGGTTGGGTTAGGGCTAGGGTTGGGTTAGGGTTAAGGTTAGGGTTAGGGTTTGGTTAGGGTTAGGATTAAGGTTAGGGCTAGGGTTAGGATTAGGGTTAGGGTTGGGTTAGATACATGTTTGTAATTTTATTTATTGTATCTACATGCTTACCCTGTTTATCATTATAATTTTCTCGATTTAACGATTTACGATCGGCCGTTTCCGGTCGGTTGTTTTTGTTTTACGGCATATCAGCCCTTTTCAAGTTATTTAATGCCGAATCTAGTGATTTTGAAGAGCGATTTTTTTAATAGAGTATATTTGTTTTGTTTTTTTAAGTCGGTTTCTATTTAACCCATAGTTGGGACCCTAACAGGTACTACCACTCTGGGTCAGAGTGGACCTGGGAGCAATTATAATTAAAGGGTGGCTCCACACTCCCCAAAGCTCGCAAGCTGGGGCCTCACCATCGGATATAGTTTAAGGTCATATCCAGGACCAGCCGTTTCCGGTTATTCTTGTCAGCGGCTGAGCACACTCAAGAAACTTTGTGGTAATCTCAGGTCAGTAACTGCGGAAGTACTACATAGTGTTATATCTATTACACATATCTGCCTCGTGAGTTTTCTCCAATAAGTTTTCTTCTATTTTAAGTCAGAAGTGAACATCCGTCCCAAAAGATTTTCCAAAGCAGTACGCTTCTTCAAGACGACAGTCATTTTTTTCGTGCCAACTGGAGATCAGAATCTTGAGAGTAATAAGACAGATGCTCTGTTTTGAATGCATTAGCATTCGTGATTATTTCAGATTTCTGATTATTCTTTAATTGTATCCATTGATAGGTATTCTGGTTATCACTTTTCGTATTCAAAAAGGATTTGTTTACATTGATCTTGAAGACGGCGATATTGCAGTCAGCTTGAAAGCATGACAGCGGAACAGAGAAAGAAGAGTGGTATTCGCGCGTAGACATGGGAAAAAAAACTTATAATGGCCGTTGTAATGAGACGAGTGTATGTAAGTTTGGCAACAGGTGAACGATAGATTGAAGCTCAGACGAGTACTTCCATGAAAATATCAGAATGAAAGTATGTCCAGTATCTAAGGACCTATACATTGAAGGGGTGGGACTTTGCTGCTTAACTGTTTTTTTTTCGGTGGTATATACATCGAAGGAAGTATGAATGCATAAGTTCATGATAACACATTCCATTAAAATACTTGTAAAATGGCACACAATTGCATATTGCGGTGATGGGACAGGGACTGGAGGTCTGTTGATATATTTGCTTTTTTGTTGTCTATACTGCAAAATGTCATACTTCGTTAAGCATCCATCTGGAGATTATGTCATTATCACGTTAACACACCGGTTCCTGTTAGATCACCGGGGTTAAGCAACGTTGTTTTTGGTCAGGACTAAAATAGGAGACCATTTAGGAATTCCAAGTGCTGTATGTGTTCTCTGTTTATTCCTTGTCACTGGACTCAAGCAGTGTCGATTCAGGAAATGTGTGGTTGGAGATTGCGCAACGGTTGCCTCACAAGTACACGCGATTCTATACTTACAAGGGGTACCCATTGTCTCTTTTGACTGACCGGAGGCATCGTCATCATCTGAGAATTCAATAAAATAACAGGATGCTATTAAGAGTAACCTTGATTGCCTTGAAAGCAAGCAATCGTCATTTCGATTTGGACAAACAGCATCTCGATATTTCCGTTTTAAACCTCTTTTGCTCAACTAATTACGAACCCTGTGCAGATAATCAACACAGACACGTTTCTATTTCGACTCGATCACTGACTTCGCACCCCACATCATTTACCCTATTCAACGCAGGAATGCGAACGGACAGGCGAAATTGTACACTCAATCCCCATATCGACTGGATTAAGCAAATCTCATTAATTCCCGAGCTAAAAAGAGGCTAATGGGCGAGAGTATACGGGATCGAAGGAAATGGAAAGTATCGAACTCCTTCCATTAAAGAGCTCTAACCTAGCTGCATCAAGGGGTAACCCCCAACACTCACGTTTAATCCTCCTTCGACCTTGTACGATGTTCTATGCCGAACATCGCCCTCCCCGCTGCATCTCCGGAGATAACAGCTTTCGTTGCGCACCTGCGCACAGCTAGTTTGGCCTTCCCCTGTTCGTCAACCCCTGATCTAGCCAATTACATTGATACGCCACGTTCTCGCAAAGGAAGGACAAGAACTCTCTAATTCGAAAACAACACCTCCTCCCGTGATTATCTCCCCCTCCTTACACTTCGCTAACCTTCTCTTTCACTCTGAAAGCCACCGCCAGGTGACAAAATAACAGAGTAATTACAGGATTCTAAATTGCAATTAGTTTGTTTTGTACGGCCTAATCACTTTTAAATATTTTCTTGTTTGTTGTTACAGTCGCGCAGAAACCCATCTTCGGCCGAGGGGAATTGGTTTGCTTCGATTTTCATGTGGCTTTTCGCGATTTCTGTTTCCGAACCAGGCCGACGAGGTTCGAACGCGGGTTTTTCTATAATATTATTTTTGTCTGTTTTATCTTATATACCTTCGAAATAATAATTTATATCCTTATCCTTGAGTGGCCTCTGGGCCTTGATAATGTGGTGATGCCTTTGTAAAAAAAAAAAAAAAAAAAAAAAATATATACTCTTTGTCGAAAAATATATTGTAATATTTATAGAATTTACATCCAATTGTATTTAAACACGCAAATATATATATATATATATATATATATATATATATATATATATATATATGTGTGTGTGTGTGTGTGTGTGTGTGTGTGTGAGAGAGAACAAGTAGTTAAGAAAACATGTTAAAAACACTTTGAAAAAGAGGTAAAACATATTTGATTTTAAAAAGGAAACACTAAATAAATGGATAGTCCTTAATCCGCGGAGTTTCGAAGAAATACTTTTCTTCTCATCAGAGGGTGGTGAAGAACCATTTTCCTGAATTCAATCTTGCCTCAACAACCGAGTTGTATATTTGATCCATTTCTTTTTTACGCGCATTTTATCTTTCTTTTAATAATATTATTGGAATTCTTTCCCATTTCCTTGTGCCTATTTTTGAATTATTCCACTGATTTCTGGCTCTTGGATTACTTTGGACTATCTGTAAATTACGCGTTCCCTTGGATTTTACTTGTATGAATTGAAATTTAACTAGCTTTCTTAGATTCTGCATCTTTGGATTTTATCGGCATTGGAAATTTTACCCTTCACCAGACTATCCATTCACGTGAAATCACTTTTTTATTCACCCTATTCCCTCTGCTTCACTTTTTGTTATCAAGTAAGATCTATTACTTACTTGTAGTTTCATTTAATACTTTTGCAAGCAAAATCCGACCCCGCATTTTGCAAAATCCCACCCTCTCCTTCATGCCATACCCTATCTCCGATAGGGTATAGCATGAAGGTTTACTTCACAAGATCTCTAGCTATGGTATAGCTGGAAATGTTTTCTCAATTATTAAATCATTTCTCTCTGATAGGTTCATAAATGTAGTAGATGATGGGCAAAAATCGGAAGCTCACAGTATTAATGCTGGAGTCCCTTAGGGGTCCAAACTGGGCCCAACTCTTTTCCTGATCTACATTAATGATCTTCCAAATCACATCCTTACATCATTTGTAGACATTTATGCTGATGACACTACTATCTGTGGTAGCACATCTAAGTCAGTAAACGATCAAGTTCTCTCCGATTCTTTCTCCTCTGATCTTGAGCACGTAGTACAATGGGGAAAGGAGTGGCTGGTTACTTTTAATGCATCTAAAACCAAGCTTCTATCTTTACATCATCAACGTTCTGATCCACATCTGGCATCAATTGAAATGAATGGCTCTCGTCTTGAGGAGGCCTCAAGTTTTGACAAGCTTCTGGGCTTGACCTTTACTCCTGATCTTAAATGGAACAGGTACATTAAATCTGTTGCCAAGGCCGCTGGAAAAATGGTGGGATCTTTCTATCGATCCAGTAGATATCTCACTGCTGATGCAATTCTCTATCTATATAAGAGCCAGGTGCGTCCAAAGATAGACTACTATTGCCACATCTGGGCAGGAGCTGCTAGAAAGGACTTGTCCTGCCTTGATAGAGTTCAAAATAGACTTTGTAGCCTCGTAGGAGATATCCTTTACTCTTCCCTGCAACCTCTTTCTCACAGAAGAGATGTTGCGAGTCTATCTCTGCTGTATCGTTATTTTCATGGAAAGTGTTCGACTGAGTTTCAGTCTATGGTTCCCCCCTTACCAAACTTTCACAAAAAACACTCGTCTTACTGAAAAAACTATCAATAATTCCCCCCACTCGTTATCTGTGTCTAAACCTAAACGTAGATTCCATGAACAAAGTTTATTTCTTTGAACTGCACGTCTGTGGAATTGTATTCCGTTTTCCTGCTTTTCAGCTAACTACAATGTGGTTGTCTTCAAGTCTAACGTAAACAAATTTTTGATGAGCCGTCCCACTTGTTACCAAATTTACCGAATTTCCATTACTAACGATTACTATATTGTCAAATTTCTACTGTACACTCTTTAACCCGTGTCCTCGATGCCTTTTGGTCTTGATAAAAGTGAGGTCTATGTAAAAATAAAAAAATAAAAATTAGTTTTATCGAGCTTTTACATCTGATTGAGATTACTTTATAAAAATTAATTCTTTAATATTTATAATTTACTTCAGTTTTGCCATCTTGGATCATTTTGGTAAGCATAACTGTAATTCTTATTTTATATATATACTAGCAAAAGTACCTGCCGTTGACTGGGTTCAAAAACAGCCTTCAGAAAATGGGCTCTGATTTATGAAAGTATGATAGGTTATGAAAAGGAAGGGTTGTAAAGAGATAGCTTCGGATGTTGGGGTATCAAAACCAAAGCAAAATATGATGAAAGTAAAAATAAAATAGATAAACCCCATAATTTATTATACCATACCTGTCCACACTGAAACACTTATCACAATATTCTGTGGATCTATATTAAAAAAAAAAAACGTTTTAAACTTTGTGACATATTTCCATTCTATGGAGGTCAGGTGCGAACGAACACCCCATGATTTTATTATACCATATTTCTTCAAACTGAAACATAATTATCAAAGTATACTTACGCAGATAGATATGAAAAGTCTTTATTAAAGTTTGTGCCTATTTCCATTCTATGGAGGTCAGGCGCGAACGCAGACC
>NC_136498.1:107165422-107172922 GCF_053919585.1 Euprymna scolopes
ATATATATATATATATATATATATATATATATATATATATATATATAAGAGAAAGAAAATTAAAACTGTAAGTTGAACTTTTGAATTAAAATTTATTGCTCGACTGAATACTCAAAAAACAATTTACAAAATCCTTATTCCGCGGAGTTTCAAAGAATGCTATTCTTATTGTTCTTCTCATCAGAGGATATAAAGAAATCAACAAATTATATTTGTAGCAATGCTAGAATTTGCTAGTTAAGTCATTAAGTGAAACCGCAATTTATTCTAGTTATAAATTGCCAAATAAAAAAATGAGAAAATGAAAAAACTGAAAAAAAAACTGAAAAAATATATATAATAAGCTCTACACTCTATTGCGTATTCAGCTTTTTTAATTCGGTTGGGATTAAATTTTCTATATATAAATACTTTTATTAATATTAGTTTGAAGTTTACCATTGCGTATATCAGGTAAACACTAGATCCCTTTGTTTTCATAAATTGTTTTCATTATTAAATATGTATATATATATATATATATATATATATATATATATATATATATATATATATATATTTAAATAAGGGAGTAGTCACCAACAATGTGTATTTTTTAACACTATTTTATTATTCCGCGTCTTGCTTTTTCATTGAGAATTATGTTTGGATCATTGTAATTATGTTTTTAAGTCATTGAAATCGTTTTTACGCGCATTTCAGACGGTCTGTGATGCGTCCTCGTCAGAAATTATTTTCAAATGTGTTGGAGATGTAAAAATGGCGATTTTCGTAGTTAATTTGAAGTTTTTCCAAGGGGTGGAGGCTTGTAAGTGTTTATTATTCATTGGTATGCTCAATTTTTATTGCTCTTTTATTGGGCTTGTGAGGGAGACGTTGACCTGGCTGTAGTCGCTATCTCTTTCTGCTAATGTTTTTTTTTTCTTTTCCTTTATATATATATATATGTGTGTGTATATTTATATACTTCAGAATAATGTAATGCAATATGGCTATAATATTTTATAAAGACAATCACAGCTAAATGAAAATTGCTCTATATACCAGATAGAGCAAATAACTCATAATTTAACCATTTAAATTTTATGACGTGAAATGGTTAAATTTCAAAGCTACATTTTTTATTAAATGCAAGACAAAAAATACATTTCAATAAGTATATTTCATTAACCTATAGGTTTTCGATGTTTACCCGTCTCCTCAGATGAAAAATATATATGTAAATACTACATCCCTTTGTTTTCATTAATATATATATATATGTGTGTGTGTGTGTGTGTGTGTGTGTGTGTGTGTGTGTGTGTGTGTGTGTGTGTGTGTGTGTGTTTATTTGTTTTTGTTAACGATACTCTTTGAACGAATTCAATTATTTATACGAAAGTGCATTTTTACCTAAATGCGACTTGGGAATAATTTTCCCTTTGACCAATTTGGTACCCCCTAAATGGGGAGCGGCATATATATATTATTTTTAAAATATAATTATCCACTGACACGTGTTTCGTCGTCTACGACTCATCAGAGTGGACGAATCTTTGTATATATATATATATATATATATATATATATATATATATATATATATATACGAATGGGCTTTGGTTCACTGTTATTGATAGTCAGTTCACCCAGTCGTCGGGATCAGCCAAAAGACTTATGCCACCAAGAGCCGTGGATTAGAAGGAAAAGATGGTATTTTACTAATTTTCAGTTTGTAGGAAACGGAATAGAGGAAGAGCCTTGAAGGGCTAAGATACGCATCATCCGAAAATGTGGCACAATCATTTTCCACCTGGAGGAGCAACGGTCCAGTGAGTGTTTATAACACCATGTCGCAATTCATGCCGTGCAGTAGACGGAAGAATAAGAAGGAAAAAGCACTTCGAGCAACCACGCCACCTACTCGATTACTTCCCCTTGGTTGGACTGATAATTAAAACGTTTCAAGATGGCGACGGTCGTGGTTACAAAAAGCAACCGAAAGATGTAAAAGCGGGGAAATAAATGGAGAGCCGAATCAGAAAAAGTGTTAATGAGATACGAAACTATAAACCAATATCCTGATGAAAGATTCACACTCAGATTGCAAGTCTATATAGTACTAGCAGGCTGCTCTACGTTGCCCGGTCGTTAATATTATATTTTAATTAATAACGATTTCTAATGTATTATAAACAGAAATACTGTAGGTATTAAACGTAACATTAAAATCCCTTAAAAAAAATAAAGTAAAACAAATAAATGAAACTAAGACATGTCTCTTCCTGATCTACAAAAACGATCTTCCAAATCACATCCCAAGATTATTCGTAGACATTTATGCTGACGATACTGCCATATATGGCAGCACTTGAAAGGCCGTAAAATCAATTTTCTCTTATTCCCTCCTCTGATCTTGAGTACGTGGTGCAATAGAGAAAGAGGTGGCTTGTTGGTTTTGATGTATTTAAATCTAAACTTCTATCTTTACATCATCAACGCTCTGATCTCCGTCTTGCATCAATTGAAATAAATGGCTTTCGTCTTTGGGAGGCTCCATGTTGTAACAAACTTTTGGATCTGACCTTTACTCTTGATTTAAAATGGATCACGTTACCAAGGTTGATGGAAAAATGTTAGGGTCGTGCATTTCACTACCTGTATAAGAGCCAAGTGCGTCCAATTATGGATTATTGTTGCCATATCGTGGCAGGAGTTGCTGGAAGTATGTTATCCAGCATTTAACAAGATTAAAAATAGACTTCGTAGCCTAGTTAGGGGTGTCCTTTTCTCTTTCTTTCAACCTGTTTTCCACAGAAGGGACGTTGCGAACCCGCCTCTGCTTTATCGTTATTTTCATGGCAAGTGCTCGTCTGAGCACCAATCTATGGCTTCCCTTACCTCACTTACACGAAAAAGACTAGTATAGCTGAAAACGCTATCAATAAGTTCACAACTTTATCTGTACCTAGGCTCAAATGTAGATTCCATGAACAAAGCTTCTTTCGTAGAATTGCACGCCTGTGCAATTCTGTTCTAGGAATATAGACGTTTGTCATTCATTCATTATGCGCTCTGTAATTATATTGAGCTTCTTAAATAAGTATCGGTATATATCAAAAGTAAATATAAGTGAACGAAGAATATTTCAACAGATATATATATATATGTGTGTGTGTGTGTGTGTGTGTGTGTGTGTGTGTGTGTGTGTGTGTGTGTGTGTGTGTGCGTGCACGCTTGCTTGTTTACTTGAATTTGTCTTCGGCGATCGAGCGATTTCCTCCTTAAATAAGGGATGACAAATGAATTCATATATATATATATATATATATATATATAAGACTCTTCAGGCGGCTTATGCGCGAATTCTGTGGTTGTTTATCGTTTTTATATATAAAAACGATAAACAACCACAGAATTCGCGCATAAGCCTGAAGAGTCCTAGAGTGGATGAAACGCGGAATATTCAGTGTAGCTTAATCGCCATATATATTTTATAAATTACTAACTAGCTCTACCTACGTATTGAGCACTTTTGAAGTAAATACTAAAAGTTTACACATAAATCTATACTTTCGTATATTAATTTATGTGAGTAAATTAAGTAGTTATAATATATATATATATATATATATATATATATATATATAAAAATTCATTTAAATTCTAATAAAGTCGGTCAACTTAGCTAATACACACAGATCGTCTTTTTTTTTCATTCCCTAACTGACGCTAAAAGCCTTCAATAAGGATAAATGTTTAATTTCAACTTGTATCTCTCACGGTTCGCGTTAGCCTAGTGGTTCGGGTCGTTGCTAATGAAGCCAGACATGACTTGTATTTCCGGGGTTCGAGTCTCTCGACTGGTGTTAATCGTGACACCCTGCACTGATGATTACCGAAAGGATGAAACACTGGAGTCTATAGGTATTTAACAGCTATTATAGTAAATAATATGTATATGTGTGTGTGCGTGTTTAGTTTTGAACTATTGTTAAATTCAATGTATACCCGTCTTCATTTAACGGGTTGAGACTGTTATGATAAAAAACTGAATCACCGTTAATTTCGAGTAAATCTCAAAGTATCTATTTTATAGGTGCAGAGCATGTATAGTACAAAACTTTGTTAAAATTCAGAAAGTTACATTTGTTTTTTATAACACTTGTTTATTTCATCCTTGATCTCTTCATTACAGCCGTTTCCTTAATGGGACGGCAATTTTATGATTTTATGTTTGCATAAAAATCTTTCCCACCAACTCGTGGGATGACGTGGGCTGTAGGTTCAAACACCATACGTAAATTCTTACTGTTTTTCTTTTCGTTAAATGGAAAGAAGTTTATATAAAATAATTTTATAAAAGAAACAACAGGTTCTCTAGAGTGCAATGTAGAATAACATATATTTTGGACAAAGTTACTGCATGGAGGCATGTGAAGCTTCCTCCCGGGCGATTTCACGGATTTTGATCACAATAAAAATGTAGGAGTGTAGAAGATTCGTTGATCATCATTAACTCCCGGGCAACGCTAGGTCTCCCTGCTAGTAACGAATTAACTGTTATCAAATGCAAGATAAATTACTCTTCTACATAGATGGTTGGGTCTTTAATGTTTTAACTTAATTTAAAGCTTTTATTCAGCTTGAAAACTAATCTGTGTCGATGATTAGTTGGGACCGAGAAAAAAATGGCTGACACGTACGGTTACATCTTTGAAGTCTCGATATTTGCTCAAATATAGAACACTAAACAAAATATTCGTATAAACCTACCAATAAATGTCACGATAACATTTGTTATATTGTTTTATTTTTTACAACATTTTCGTTCTGTTGTCTATTGTAAAACATACCCAAGAAGTTTTATGAAGAAGACAAATATTTACTGGTTTTATGCGTTTCCAATTAATTAACGAAATATCAGATTTAATTGATAAAGTGTGATGTCCTCGAAAAAGCAGGAAATGAAACTGTATATTTGTTGTTATAGCTTAAAACTGTTGGCCTATTGAGGATGGCATTCGCTCACAAAACGTCAACTGAAACAAAAGTTCCTTCATAATTGCAATAGGCGATGACGTCACTGTACGGATGAAGTTGCATACGGTGAAAACTGATTGGTTAGTCGATGGCGACATTCGTATTTGAGTCGTGTCTTAATTTATTTATTTTAGCGGCGTTAAGGGGTGTTGGTTTTGCGTGATTATATCTTGAAAAGAAACATAAACAATGATATCACACACACACACACACACACACACACACACACACACACAAGCGCGCGCGCACACACACACACACACACACACACATACACACATACACATATATATACTATCAGGCTACCCGGCGGTGCCGGGTCGTAAAATACGCATAAATATTATATTTTAGTTCATGCGAAAACTACGTAATGTCCCTGATCCACATCCAGTTGTCTGATTTAGCTGAAATTTTGCATGTGCGATGATTTATATATCTACGGGTTACGTGGCAAATTACAGCTCTGAACTAATTGTGGGTTCTGTTTTACAGGTGTTTGAACTGAGTCAGGTGTGAAATGGAGCCTGTTGAATGTCGAGCAGTGATCCGGTTTTTGTATTTAAAAGGACGCACACCACAGGTGACTTTTGATGAAATGAAAGACACTTATGGTGATAATGCCCTATCACATGACCTTGTAAAACGCTGGCATCGTGAATTCAAACATGGCCGGAAGTATGTGGAAACAGCTTCTAGACGTGGTCGCCCCATTCTGCCATTGATGAGGCATCTGTCCGTCAAGTTGAGACCGCCATTTTGGAAGATCGGCGCATTACTATTCGCCAAATAGCCCAAGATGTCAAGATTAGTAGAAACTATCATTCATGATATATTGCAGGTTGCTCATAACTCGCATGTCGCCAGATCAGAAGCACGGGCGTGTGGTTATGAAATCCCCCCCACTCTCCTGACGTGGCACCCTCTGACTTTCACCTCTTCCCAGCCATGAAGTTGTTTTTGAAAGGAAAACGTTTCCCAGATGATGCAGCCTTGATTTCTGAAGTCACGTCGTGGTTGGAGGACCAACCTGGGATGTTCTACAAAAACGGTCTCCAGAGCTGCATCGAACGATGGGAGAAATGCATAACTCCGGGTGATTCCTATGTAGAGAAAGACTAATAACTGTGCCAATACTTATTGCACGTCCCTCGTATTCCCTTCTTGTAAGTAAAAAAATACTCGAGTAAAGATCGGAGACAATCCTAAAGTGTATCAAGTACGATAACAATAAGGCCAGCTTGGCATGTTCTTTAAAAAGTGTCTTAAAACCTACTTATTCTAAAAATTTCAACGATTCGCACATGCGCAATCATGAAACCGTTGACAAACAGATATATTTTGACTCCTTAGCAGCCCTCTTACGGACGAAAACCGATTAAAAAGTTTCCCACGTGCCTGAATACCTTATATACTAAATTTCAAGTCTGTAGACCAAGATTTTGTTGAGTATATAGGTTGAGAAGTGTCCACACAAACACACACACACATATATATATATATATATATATATATATATATATATATATATATATACAGGGTGACCCCCCAAAACGGGTCCCACCTCTAATTAGGCCCCGTTTCTTAGTGTTTTGTCCGAATGAAATGAAACTTTGGCCATAACTAGTTTATTATATTCAAAACATCACATTAAAACACTAGCGTCTTTGGCCTTTTTATCTCCGTTCAACAGCATATGTTCTAGATGGCCTCCATATAGCTTTTTTTGGAGGGGGGTCACCCTATATATATATATATATATGTATATATATATATATATATATATATATATATATATATATATATATATATATATATACTAGCTGTACCCCAATTTGGCGTAATGGAAAATTCTAATAAAAAGAGATAATGCATGTTTCTTATATTCTTAGTACAGCAATCCACCCACCCACCCCCCAAAGAAAGGCGAAAATGAAAAAATGGTACTCTTGCAGAATTGGATCCGGATCCTCGGGTGTTAAGAAGCCATTCTTAACATGGGGAGGGGAGGGGGTTTTGTACCTATTGTGTACTTTAACCTTACAATTGAATAAAAAAACATATAATAAAACTTTAATTAAACGTGGAAATACGATTTAAAAAATAGCGCGGATACTTTCTGTATTAGCACCGAAAGTACAGAATAGTTAGAAAACATCCTCCCTCCTCGTGTTAAGAATGGCTTTCTAAATAATGTTATTTTAGCACGGTACTTTCTCTGCATAAGTACTATGTTTTGTTTATTAAATTGTTGAGTTAAAATACGGTACTCATGCAGAGAGTGATCTGTACTGAAATAATAACGTTATTATTTAAAAAGCCATTCTTAACATGGGGGATGGTGTTTTGTACCTAATCTGTATTTTAACCTTACAATTGAATAAAAAAACATATCATTAAACTTTAATTAAACGTGGAAATACGATTTTAAAAAATAGCGCGGATCACTCTCTGCATTAGCACCAAATATTATTTAAGCAC